>NC_142937.1:63622211-63657211 GCF_046866305.1 Octopus bimaculoides | reverse complement strand
TATATATACATATATATATATATATAAACATATATATGTATGTATATATATATATGTATATGTGTCTATGTCTATAGATATATATTTACACATGTACATCATACATATATATATATATATATATATATATATATATATATATATATATATATATATATATATATACGTACACACATACACGCACACACACATACATACATACATACATACATACATACATACATACATACATACATGCACATGCGTGTGAGTAAGGCATATGTTACATTTCTGATTACCCGGAAACTCCGTGTAATGTATTATGAATTAATTAATACGAACATATGTGTGTGTTGGTTGGTTTTATGCCCGTGTTATGCTCTATGTATGTGGTATATAAATGTTTGCATTACAATATTGCTATATGTGTGTGTATACATATCTGCGTATGGGTGCGTGTGTAAGTGTGACTGTCGGCACGTGCGTGCGTGTGTGTGTGTACGTGTATGTGTATGTGTATGAAGTTAGGTAACTAGATAATTGCTTAGACAGCTAGGTATGAAGGTAGGAGAACAGGTAGGGAACTGTACAGGAAGGTAGGCAGACTGACTGCCTAAGTAGAAAGACGGCAAAACAGGTAAGTTTATGAACTGAGTGTGTGTTAGTGTGTTTGTGTGCGTTGCGTGTATGTGCTTGTATGCGCCTGTGCGTGTGTATCCTTGTATAAGTAGGTAGTTTCATCATGGTGTTGAAATTGATTATGAAATAGCACATTATAATTAAAATCAACTACTCTAGTCACCTGATGGATGGTAAGAAGAAAATAAAGAAATGTAAATTCGAGTCAGCATGTGGTTTTGTGTGTGTGTGTGTGTGTGTGTGTGTGTGTGTGTGTGTGTGTGTGTGTGTGTGTGTGTGTGTGTGATTGTGTTTGTGCGTGAGAATGAGACAGAGAAGTATTCACGAGTGAGGGGAAAGAAAGACTGAAAATAAGAGAGAGAGTGTGAGAGAGAGAAAGAGAGAGAGAAAAAGAGAGAGCTAGAGAGTGAGCTAGAGAGAGAGAGGGAATGTAGTGGGGAAGATAAGCATGTGTATGTAAATATGTACTTGTATGTGTACGCGCTTGTGAGTTTGTATGTGTGGATACATAAATTTACAAGCTAATAAATAAAACTCTGTGTGTGTGTGTATGTGTGTGTGTGTGTGTGTGTGTGTGTGTGTGTAGTATATGAGAAGCTACATAGGAGAGTATTTGTCTATATATGTGGATGCTTGTCTATTAGCTACCGAATGTGTATTTGAGAATGACGCGAAAAGAAAGGGTAATGGACCTCTCTTGAGAAATAGGTGTGTGGGTCTGTGATTTTGTAACTACGCGCACACACACATACGTGTGTGCGCACGTGTGTGTGTGTGTGTGTGTGTGTGTGTGTGTGTGTGTGTGTGTGTGTGTGTGTGTGTGTGTGTGTGCAGGTGTACCTATGTGAGATGTCTTCCAATTTCTAGATCCAATGGCGGGGAGACGGCTGTGGAGAAATAGCGGAAAACTTTCTACTCAATGAGTGACATTCTAACACACCTCAAGACCACATACCCCACCTTAGCCTGGATACCAGCAACTATATGGAACCGAATTGATCAATCAACTTTAGACTCATCAATCATTCCATTTCTTAATTTCTGAGATGAATAATTGCTGCAAGTGTTTAAGATCATTTTGACTATTGACCTTAAAGTCGTTGTTTTTGCACTTTTACTCTATATTTACTTTCTTACATTGCATTTCCATTCGTGTATTCGCAGACCGTCTTCGTGTATCACGTATCATGTATGTGAAATTACAAATCTTCAGATTATTGTTTTTCCAGTTTCTTAAATTTTTAATCCGGTCCAATGATAACTCGTGGCAATAAAACAAGTTCCCATACATCGACTGCCACTCAATATAGACTATTGTGTGAGTATAGCTGTACCAAGTTTCCAGTATCTTCTACCATCTTGTCGGCAAACTTATTCCCTGCTCAAACTAATTCCTGTCTTTACTGACGAAAAATGTCCACTTGAATTTTCACATCCTCTTCAGACTTGAAGGTTTCTTTATTCAATGAAATGTGAAGAAACCGAGACAGATGAAAATCTGAAGGCGCGATGTCGGAAGAATATGGATGGTGCGGCAAAATTCCCCTGCCAAGCCCCAGAAATTTCTGTCGCGTCTGCAAAGAAGTCAGTGGTCTGACATTTTCGTGATGAAAGACAATGCCCTTACGATTAACAAGTGCTGAACGCTTTTGGTGGATCGCTGCATTTAATTTGCTTAGCTAGCCATAGTACTCATCCGAATTGATGGTCCTGTCCTTGAGAAGACGCTTGGAAAACAGCCTTCCAATCCTCACTAATTGAAAGCCTAAATTTCTTCGTGTGAAGTCCTGCTTTGAAGGCTGTTTGTGATGATTGGCAGTGCTCTCTCCTACCCCACCCCACACCCGCCATGACCTTTTACCATTTAGACGATCCATTTTCCGTTCCTTGTGACCATTCTCTTCAAAAATAGATCGCTTTCTTAACCTTTCTGCAACTAATGGCAGATCGAAATCTGTTCGACGAGGTTAAATTCATTCAACTGATGTTGAACCTCAGCATCGAGCCTGTTGTCGTAACCAAGATGATGCAAGATAGAATTCAACACTCGATTTGAATGTCTGCGATTATCCTGGTCGTATAACGTGGGTTGGTGCCGACTAACTCCATTTTATCGCTGTTAATCTCAGTTGACCAGTCAAAGCTAGGTATATCTTGGACCGAAAAATTCTTGAAAACCGCTTCTGGTACATACGTTCTGTAACAGCATCCCTTCTGCAAACAGTTCATAACTTCCTGTAGATTTCTAACACATTCTTGCCTTCTAAAAGAAATATAAAATGTATGAGGTTTCGATAATTTTCGGTTTGGTTATTCTTTTCCGTAGTAATCTCAAGCACAAAAAAAGCAACCTGTGTGGTCGCAAGTCCAAGTGGAACTACAAATCTTTTCTACTCTGGGTACAAGGCCCGAAATTTTGTGGGGGAGGGGCCAGTCGATTAGATCGACCCCAGTACGCAACTGGTACGTAATTTATCGACCCCAAAAGGATGAAAGGCAAAGTCGACTTCGACGGAATTTGAACTCAGAACGTAAAGACAGACGAAATGCCGCTAAGCATTTCGCCCGGTGTGCTAACATTTCTTATTTCTTTATTGCCCACAACGGGCTAAACATAGAGGGGACAAACAAGGAGAGACAAAAGGATTAAGTCGATTACATCGACCCCAGTGTGTGACTGGTACTTATTTAATCGACCCTGGAAGGATAAAAGGCAAAGTCGAACTCAGCAAAATCTGAACTCAGAACGCAACGGCAGACGAAATACCACTAAGAATTTCGCCCGGCGTGCTAACGTTTCTGCCAGATCACCGTCTTACTTTATACGAAAAAATGAAGATCCAATTAGCAAACCGCATCTATGACGAATATAATACATAAACTTTACCATGATGTGAACAAATTGAAGTCCATGAATTTGATTGGTTATGGCATGTGGAGCATAGAGACAAGAAGATTGGCATGAATTTACATGAGAATATCATGCGCAGGTGTATCCAACACACCTTTAAGAAACACTAAAATGTAGAAAACTACAATTGGAATCATCTTTCTACCAATTAAATTTGAACACCAACTGACTCCTGTAACCCCAGAAGACAAAGAAATATGAACATATACACAGAGGCGCTCGCGCGCACACACTCTCCTACGTGGGCATAAAAAACGCGCGCGTGCGCTGTAAACTACAGCATATGTAATGACAAACAAATTAGGCAAGTCGATTTACACAGAATATTAAATACATTTGATAGAAGAAATGTACATGTGTATGGATATAAAATAGTCCGACTTACAGAATATAAATGACATTGGTAGTTAAATGGGTAGAGTTTTACGAGTCCGATAGTTGTTGCTGTGGGGCTTGGTAGATCGGAATAATGATAGCTACTGGGATACATTATCGGATATCACCGCCTCCGTCTTCAGGAGAGAATTTTACATTGGAGAATTATATATATATATATATATATAAATATATATATATATATATATATATATATATATATATATATATATATATATATATATGAAGGAATACAAAAAAATGGGACAAGAACGCAAAACATCCAGACAGACGAGACAAAACAAACAAGGACGAGTCATTCGGAGTGTTCTTTCTTCAGTCGAGATAAATTTTGCAATTTCGACTGCTTATACTAGACACACAGGCGGCGAGCTGGCAGAAACGTTAGCACGCCGGGCGAAATGCTTAGCGGTATTTCGTCTGCCGCTACGTTCTGAGTTCAAATTCCGCCGAGGTCGACTTTGCCTTTCATCCTTTCGGGGTCGATTAAATAAGTACCAGTTACGCACTGGGGTCGATATAATTGACTTAATATGTTTGTCTGTCTTTGTTTGTCCCCTCATATATATACATGGGAATCATCTTAAACGTAAGACATTATGACCGATTATCGGTCATAATGTCTTACGTTTAAGATGATTCCCATGCTTTCCCTGATGAGAAGGTTACAATTTTAATATCAAAGATCCCTATGGATCACACAGGTTGTAATCCTTTGAAACATATGTAGGAATAAAGTATGCAATTATAACATGCGTTTTCTCCATTCCTTGAATTCTTAAATATACTCAAATACCCAAAATTTCAAGGAGTTCCTGCCTTAAAAACAGGAACTAAACCACAGTTATTTTGTGTTCTTTGCTACATTGGTTTCTATTAACCCATTTATTCTATCAGAAGAATTTTTATTCATTAAGATAGTAGAAATACACATAATTATGTATATATATATATATATATATATATATGTATATATATATATATATATACATATATATATATATATATATGGGCATGCAGACATGTATATATGCATACATACATATATACATACGTATATAAATAAATATATATGTATATATATACGTGTGTGCATGTATACAATATGGGTGTGTGCCTGTGCGTGTGTGTTTGTGTATGTGTGTGTGTGTGTGTGTGTGGGTGTGTGTGTGTGTGGTAAAGCGGAAATGAAAATCACAGGAAAAATGTCATATTTCGTGTAAATATCATAAATAATAGTTAAAGTAATTAAACAAATAATAAATCAAGTTGCTTATTAAATGACAATACATGACTTGTGTTCAATGACGAAACAATTTATATAATGACATTACATGGACGTGAAAAAATAAAAAGCATCTCGTATTCAATATCCAACTCATAAGAATGAAACAAAAGGTTTTTTTAGTCTGTCGGTTATTGACGTTTTCCTGTGACTTTTTTCCTCCCCTGAATGCGAATGTGCGTGTGTGTGTGTGTGTGCGTGTGTGCGTGTGTGTGTGTGTGTGTGTGCGTGTGTGCGTGTGTGTGTGCGTGTGTGTGTGTGCATATATGTATATAAAATATGTATGTACTTATATTAATAAGTATTCATGTATGTATTTACTTATGTTTATATGTATGTTTAGATGTATTTATATATATAGATAGATAGATATAGATATATATGTATATATATATTTATGTATGTATGTACGTATGTATATATGTGTGTGTATGTGTGTGTGTGTTTGTATGTATGTGTTCGTATGTGCTTATGTATGTACATGCGTATTACATAGACATACGTGATCCTAATATACAATCTTATGTCATTTGAACAATATATCTAATCAATGTGAGTGCACGATGCAGTACATGATACATAATAGGGGTTATGATTTATGTCTCTGTGAATTAAACAAACAGGTAAAAACGGACCTTAAACATTCAACATAAAATATGGAATATTTACAAGGTGACATGTGAGATTTCTTGATGTTTCGAGCACTATTAAACTGTTCAGGAGAAGTTGCCTGAAGGCAGTTACCTGTTTAACCACACAAGATATCATAGTTATTAGCATCATGACCGGTTGGTATATGAATCGGCCAGGAACGATAAAGAAAGAAAACAAGCACCTCATTTACCACCAAGATTTAATTAATGCCTCGGAAACGCATTGGAAAATATAGTACGGTCCAAGTGCTCTACTGCGAGCAGCTGTGATGCTTAAATCCGTGCCAGAAACTACATAGCCGATCAGTTGCACCTGATCTTTGATTGTTAGTGATGTTAGTTCATATCTAAGGGAGATCTTCTTATAAAATGGACACAATAACTCAACAAGGGGATAGTATTATGTGTTTATAGATAGATAGATAGATAGATAGATAGATAGATAGATAGATAGATAGATGTATGTATGTATGTATGTATAAACATAATACATGCATATATATATGTGCGTGCGTATGTGTATACGTACGTGTGTGGCCTGATATTGAAATTTCCAAACTATAAATGTTTCGTTTGTAATCATAAGAAGCAATAAGCTTTCTATGATTAGAAGGATGCTAAAAAGCAAAAAAAAAAAAAAAAAAAAAAAGAACAATAGCATACATAGGTTTGAATCGTCATTTATATGCTATTACTACTCACTTAGCTGGCAGAGACGTTAGCACATTAGACATAATGCTTAGCAACATTTCGACTGTCTTTACGTTCTGAATTCAAATTTACCAGAGGTCGACTTTGCCACTTCATCCCTTTCAGGCTCGATAAAATAAGTACCAGTTGAGCATTTGGGTCGATGTTCTCCACGAACATGCAAAAGCGTTGCTACCGTGACAATCCCCGCCCCTCATAAGCATTAAATATGTAAGATTACGTTGTCCAACGAGTCCTCAATTTTAAAGGCGGTGGGGTGTAATTCAAACTTGATTTAACTGCTACTTTCAGCAACATTAGGCTTTCTCTGATTCCTTTCTTAATCTGATGCAGACATGTGGAAGCCTTCTTTGAAGACCTCAACATAGCACTCATTCCTCTCCAGGTTTGATTACAACTCATTTCGTTCAGAAATGAATAAAGGAAAGGGATTCCTGTACAAGTTCGGTATATTTTTTCATCGAGATCGAAAAACAAAAGCAAAAAAATGTAACGCCAAGTTCACGCCGGCAGTATTTGAACTCAGAGAACCAAGCACCGAAGAATCTATATCCGACGTCTTTAGTAACTGTACCAATTTGCCGCCCTTAGCCATAATTTGTGTTGCTTCAAATAACACCGTATTTGTATAACAATGACAATAAATAGTATTGATTTCAAGTGAATAAAGTTAAATTGAAATAAAAGTGTTGATTACAGTTGAAGAAAAGCTTTGTGGAATAAGAAATGTGCTGATTTATATCAGTAGGCGAGAGTTTTGGCAACTGCAAATAGAAGTGTGCATAGATGTGTGTGTGTGTGTGTGTGTGTGTGTGTGTGTGTGTGTGTGTGCCTGTGTATTTACGCGCGCGCGTGTGCTTGTGTGTGCATATATATGTCTATGCGTATGTGTATATGTGCGCGTTTGTTTCTATGCGTATTTTCACTTTGGACGATTTGCTTTAACGAAATGTTTAGCTAAATTTTTCCCTGTCTCTCAAGTGGATATAGTTATGTATCTATTTCAAACTTAATGGTGATGATATGCCGGTCCATATTAACCATTACTGAAAATAACTACGTTATTAGGGTGGCAAGAGAAATGCACAGCACTGAGTATTTGTCAGTACCATACTTACTATGGTGCATCTGAAATTGAGCCCCCCCCCCAAAAAAAAACTCCTGAAAACGTGCATTCTTTTCTTCTTGCCTTCGTCATAAATAAATTATTTGCTTACATTACTTACAAGTATTTAATCTTAAATAAATAGATTAATATAAAGTTGGACTGGGGGGTAACCTGGGAAAATAAAGCTGAATCCTTCATCTTTTACTCAGCACTTGCGTCGCAATACTGGTCTGTAAGTTACACAACACAAAAGTAAAAGTACGAACCATTGTTGGAACGTCCTTTGTGCAGCTGTTGGTCTTCGTCCCTGATAGTTAGGAACCAAGCTCCGAAACTAGTTTTCATCACGTTGGTCGCTCAAACTTGTCTTAAGACATCATCAGATATGTCAACGAAATTATAAAACAAATAGTTTAACGACTGTAATTCCCAGAGGTCATATTACAATGCATGCAGTGGTTTGCTCATTGACAATATTAAGTCGACAGTTTATAGTTCATAGTTCACTCGGACATTTCATTTCTACGTGTAAGTTCAATGTCGAAAAGCCAAGTGAATTTTATTGCGGTGTATCGGTCATGGTAAAATTTAATTTTCATTTCAAATTAATACAAATGTTTACTTTTGAGGATTACGCTAAAGGTTAAGCCCCAAATTACAACTTCACCTTAAATGGAAAACGATCAGTTCAGTAGAGATGCGGTGACGGTTATTTGCTGCAAAAATCTGCGTTTTCCTGGTAAGTGACAATATGACAATGTTCAAATTATACTAACGTTGGAGTTGATGATCTGATCTTCATATATTTGGTTCCATTGACGATTATTATATCTCTATAAACCGTAAATATGTTCTTTCAGCGGAAATTCAAAAACTTTTAAGTGCAAAAAACACAGCAGATGTAAAATCAATATTTACATATATACAATATACATATATACATTCATGGATACTCCAAATACTGTACCCATACACACATACATACCCAAATAACCTGTGAATGTTGGTGAAATTCCAATGAAGGAGCTTTGGATCTTGATTAGAAACCGGTTCATTCTCTATTGGCAAGAAATCTTGAAATAAAATTGAATAATTATATACAGATATACAAACATACATATTTACATACATACGAAAATCAAGGAGAAAGATAACTATGGACAACTGCTTCGAAACTTCCAGCTTCTATATCCAGATTATAAATTCGTATTCAAACCAATAATAATTGGTACACTTGATTTTCTGATTGAATACCTAAGTGAGTGATAGTCTGCATCCGCTAGGGTTTTCAGAAAAAGAAATCAAACAACTAACTTGTAGGTTGCCAATACAATCTACAAGTGGAACAGTGAAAATATGGTAGACTTTCCTCAAGTTTAAAATGGATAGCGTTTTTTTTTTTTTGTCTTAATCTACATTTCAACGATGAAGCTCTGGATCTTTATTAGAAACGAGCTCTTTGCTCAGAGGAAGAACTTAATTAAAAACAGAAGAGAACATGCATACATACATACATACATACATACACACACACACACATTTTATATCTTTTATCTTTTATTTTTTTCAGTAACTCGACTGCTGTCATGGTGGAGCCGTGCTGGAGCCATGTTGAGGCCATGGTGAGGTCATGTTGGACCATGCTGGGGTACTGCTTTGAAGACTATTTCGTCGAAAGAATCGACCCCAGTACTTACTTTTTTAAGTTTGGTACTCATTCTATCGGTCTTTTTTACCGAACCATTAAGTTACAGAGATGTAAACAGACCGATAATGGTTGTCAAGAGGCAGTGGAGGACAAACACACACACACACACACACACACACACACACACACACACACACACACACACACACACACATTTATATATATATATATATAACGTATATATGTACAACTTCATTCAGTTTCCGTCTACAAAATCTATTCACAAGGCTTTGGTCGGCCTAAGGTTATAGAAGAAAACATTCGCAGAAGGTGTCACGTAGTGGGACTGAACCTGGAACCATGTGGCTGGGAAGCAAACTTCTTACCATACAGTCACGTCTGCGCCTATACGTACATAATTTATTACATGGAAAAATGCGAACAAGAGAAATAATAGAAACAACAAAAAAATTGGAAGCACAATAATACAATTCCTTTTTTAGAAAGAAAATACCACAATCGTGCACCAGACCCGACGCAACAGAAAATTTTAATGAGCGCGTAGAACATATAGACCCGAAGATCATAAATTTGTCAAATAGAAACCTCAACAAGAATGTGACGAAAGGTTTCAAATTTACCCCGATACCCACCCCTATTCTAACTGAACTAAGAGCTGATATTGAACGTTTTAACCGTCATAACCGGCTTAAAGAATTCTTCGGCAATAAGGATATAAATGATGAATCAATTGTCAGAAATAAACCCACCCACCCCGCCCCTACAAGGGGAATGACAAACATTTAGATGCATATATCGATACAATTTCGAAATTTCCCCTAAATACCCGTAAATGCAAACAAAACCTTCGTGAAGAAGAATAGGAAACCTTACTAACATTGAAGAATGACAATTCAATCATCGTAAAAGACGCCGGTGAGGGAGGAGCGATTGTAATCATGGACAAAGGCTACTGTAAATATAGAATATTGGAAATTCTAATAGACCAAGCCTACTACAAGGAAGAACCGTAACAGCCGGAAAAAGCAAAAATTAATAAAATCAAAACACTAAATAATGACTACCAAGATTCCTTCACAGACAAAGAGAAAAATTATTTATACAACTCAGTAATCAGAGACAGCCATTTGATCACCCAAAATCTACAAAAACCCTGAAATACATAGAGCCATAAATGAGCAAAAGAACCAATACGTACAAATCGACCCCATTCTATTGGTCTCCTTTTCCGAACTGCAAAGATACGGAGACGTAAACACACCAACACTGGTCGTCAAGCGATGATGGGGAGGGACAAATATAGACACACAAACACATAAACATAGATATACATATATATATATATATATATATATATATATATATATATATATATATACGACGAGCTTCTTTCAGTTTCCGGCTGCCGAATCCACTCACAAGGGTTTGGTTGGCCCGAGGCTCTAGAAGGAAACACTTGCCCGAAGCAACACGAAGTGGGACTGAACCCGGGACCATGTGATTGAGAACCAAGCTTCATACCACACAGCCACGCTTGCGTCAATATATATATATATATATATATATATATATATATATATATATATATATATATATATATATATGTGTGTGTGTGTGTGTGTGTGTGTGTGTGTGTGTGTGTGTGTGTGTGTGTGTGTGTGTATGTGTGTGCTTGTGTGCGTACGTGTGTGTGTGTGTGTGTGTGTGTCTGTGTGTACTCTAACTGACTCACGCATCTTCAGATTCTTGGAACTGATTTCACTGAAAAGCAAAAACAGAGAAAATATTTTTTAAAAAACCCCATGCCACTTTGACCGGATTGACTGCTAAGAAGACCTTAAATTGCGAAGGAAACATACATTAATACATACGTATATATATATATATATATATATATATATATATACACACACACATACACACACTGATGGTGAAACGTTGTTTCCTTTACTAACAATATTGAGGTACGTCTATTAGGATTTCGAGATATTTCATTACAAGTGGTGTTCTCGTATTTCTATGGAACAAAAGAGCGGCCAAAATCGTTTTATTTATTCACTGCTCCATCGCTGACCTTAAAAGTGACACTTTTTGACCTTAAAAGGCAGAATTTGAGATTTGAAACAAAACAATGATTTCACTACAAACAATCTCTCTTGCTCTTCTCTTTCAACCCCCCACTCTCCTTCTCTCCCTTTCTCTCTCTCTCTCTCTCTCTCTCTCTCTATATATATATATATATATATATATATATATATTATATATATATATATATATATATATATATATATATATATATATATATATATATATATATATATATATATATATATATCTTTCTCTCTCTTCCATTTTATTTTCCATTTCGTTTCTTGATATTCTATTTTACGTTCGTTCTTAATTTTAAAAGTGGCTGGGATAGCGTCAGTTTAGAATTTTTATTACTATTATCAAACTATTGAATTTTCGATATATAGTCTCTACCTTCAGAAAACTAGGAATGTATATATTTTCAGTTTTGTAAATAGAACAAAAGGAAAAGTGTAAACATGTGTCATTGTTTGTTCGATGATCGAAAGCACGAACGCTTGAACTAGTTGAAACACACACGCAGACACACATACACCCAAGCTCATGGATACAAACTTATATGGATACATACATACATACATACATACATACATACATACATACATACATACATACATGCATACATACATACAATCATACTAATTTGGGATAAAGAAGATAAACTGTGTACAGTTCTGGAAATAAGCTGCTCAGCGGATATAAACATAAAGCTAAAGATGAGCAAAAAAGAAAATACCTACATTGAACTATTGAGGAATCTACAGCTATCCCGATTACAAGTTCCGGGACACTGGGATATGTAACACGCTGCATTAATACCCGTCTTGAGAAATTAGGCTTCTCAAAACCAGAAAGGAGAATCCTGATTCGAAAACTACAGATCCAATTCCTCACTGGAACTGTAAAAATCTATAAAAGTTTTCAGAAGTTTATCATTTAAGCATATATACATGAGAATACATACATAAAACAAAACATACAGATCTACTCATATACATACATCCTTATGCACACACACGCACACACACACACACACACACACACACACACACACACACACACACACACACACACACATACATACATACATACATACATACATACATACATACATACTTATATACACACACACAAATACCTTGTTACTGTTGCTGAAATCCAATGATGTTGAAATTCCAATGAAATATCCTTGGATCTAGGTTAGAAACCAGCTCTTTCTCTATCAGCAAGAGATCTTGAAATAAAACTGAATAATGACATACATACATACATACATACATACATACATACATACATACATGCATACATACATACATACATACAAAAGAAAAAACCTACGCTGAATTATTTAGAAATCTACAGCTACTCTTTCCAGGTTACAAGTTCAGGTTTACACCTGTACTTGTTGGGGCACTGAGATGTCACACACTGCCTAAATGCCAATCTTCAGAAATTAAGCTTTCAAAGACTACAGATGCAAGCCATCACTGTAACTGTATAAATATGTAAAACTTTCCAGAAGTTTATCATTTAAGTTTATGTGAGCATGTCTAGATATGCAAATATATGCTTGAGAATACATACACAAAATAAAATATACAAATCTGCGCATACACATTCATACATACATATATACATACATAAATACATACATACATACATAAATACATACATACATACATACATACATACATACATAAATACATACATACATACATACATACATAAATACATACATACATACATACATACATACATACATACATACATACATACATACATATATACATGGTGATTGCCTTGTGTTGTCAGATGATAAACATCTCATTAGTCATTAACATTAGCTGATAAGAAATCTGTACACTTATACAACAAGCATTTCAGTCTCCAAGAATTCATAGTTATATATTCAATGGGAAGCAAGACCAAAACAGCAGGAAAATACTTCAATCTCAGGTTTTATCTCACTCGGCCTTTTTTGATACCAGTGATTCTAAAAATGGACTAAAGGAACGATGGAAAACTTTATATAGGTGCTAGGCAGAAGAGGGCAGTTCGGGGCGATTGACGTGTTTGAACAGTGTTTTTTTTAGTTTTTTTTTTAGTTTTTGCCTCCCATTTAAATTTTAACCTTATTAACTTTTAAGTGTTTGTAGTACGGTGAACTACTAGTTAGCCACAATCACTTTGATGACACCAATAACAACCACAGCATGAAAACTAATTACAGACGGATTCTTAAAGCTGCTTCAACTGGCAGTATGTTATCCTTTCTTTTAGAAACAGTATATGATATATTATATATTATTAAAATTTTAGATTAAAATCTTAGATAGATATTGATATGGCATATGCCTCACAGCATGGGTTTGGACGAGTTCTTAGTTGACTGAGTTGTAGAGTGGTGGTTCGTCTCTAAATTAGTTATATATATATAAGCGTTAAGAACAGTGATAAACTTTCAACAAAAAAATTTAAATGCAAACATAGCCGATATGATATACTTGTTTTGAGCAGAGAATATTACTATACAGATTAGAGGCCAGATGCTCTGCAGATGTGAACGTTTCATTCCGCATAAATTATCTTTCAACATTTAAAAAAAAAGGAAAAGATAATTTTTTGTGGCCACAGCTTCGAAATAAACACCTTCTCTGTCTAAATAATAAATTCTCATATGTACCTATAGTCAATTCTTTTATTCTTTTATTTGATTCAGTCATTTAGCTAAGGCGATGCTGGAGCACCGCCCTAAAGGGGTTTTAGTGGAAGAAATCGACCCCAGGACTTATTCTTTGTAAGCCTAATACTTGTTCTATCGGTCTCTTTTGCCGTAACTGCTAAGTTACGAGAGCGCAAAGACACCAACATCGGTTGTCAAGCGATGCTGGAGAGACAAACACAGACACAAAGACACATAAAAAATATATATATAAACGACGGGTTTCTTTTAGTTTCCGTCTACCAAATCCACTCAGAAGGCTTTGGTCGGTCCGAGGACATAGTGAAAGACACTTGCCCAAGTTGCCATGAAGTGTGACTGAACCCGGAACCATGTGGTTGAGAAACGTGCTCCTTACCACACAGCCACGCCTACGTCTATCGCAGCCACATCTAAGCAGTAATCTCCAAAATTTGAGAACTGCATATGTGCAAATATATGTGAATGAAACAGCTAAAGTATGCAAAAGTTTACTGAAATTAAGCATACAGTATTTCACCATCGTTGTTATCCAAATTCCATTGACGGCGCTTTGTTTCATTGCTAAAAAAGTCATTTCCTTCTGTATAGAAAGAATTCAGAAAGATAACACGCACTAGCTCACACACACACACACACACACACACACACATGCATTCTCTCTCTCTCTCTTTCATACACACACACACACATACACGCGCGCGCGCGCACGCACACACATGCACACACACACACACACACACACACACACACACACACACACATACACACACACACACACACACACACACACACACAGATGTTTATTTGGTTAAAATATGACAGTGTTCCGTATAAAAAATAATGCCATCGGTTAGTTTGAATCTGTCGCATAACTTCTTTCTTTTCAACAGAAACCTGACATTCTACTTCAGCAATTTTCGCTAATTTCCTTGTTTACAATTCAGTTTCTTTTAGCTCTTTAATACTCTTTAATCCTCGTCTTTTCGTATTTTTTTAATATTCAGTGCCATTACCATACTAGTCTTAAAAGTATGTACCTAATGAAGGATGGCACCAGTATTACTACAAGAGATAAACGTTGCTGAGAGACCTATATATATTTTTAATTAAATGTATTCAGAAATGTGACGACAGAAATAAACCACCCACTCGAGTAAGAAAAAAAAACCCAATCTATAGCAGAAGGTATCCCAAGAAAGTTTGGTAGGTCTTACTTATATAGGGATGAAATGGAGCTATTACTTGACCAACATAAAATAACAGTCAAATCTTCTTCAAATTGCACCACCCAACAGTCTTTTTAATACAGTCCGACATTCTTTGTGTGTAGAAAAGAAAAACAGATTATCAAGATAGAGCACCGTTGACGATGGGTTTTTTTCAGTCAGTGTTTACTGAAAGATCTAACCAACAATCTGTATGAAACAAGTTGTTTTTTTAAGTTGAAGAAGAAGAAGCATTCTACTTTAAATATAAACATGGTGTCTATAAGCAATATGTTATGTGGTCGGAAGCTCCACCTTTACACCAAGAACGCAATATACACAATATATCACTGTTTATATACAGATATATTCGGACAAGTATACTCAGCTTTGATCTACCTTGTTATAGACACAACGTTTCCGCCGCTGTAACTTCTGGCCTTTTTCAGATGTTTGTCCGTTTGGTAAACCTTCTTAGAATTTTGAACCAAACCCATTATTATATCCACAGGATATGATATTGCTCCCCTTGCGATATCCACATATGAGAAGTATTCCATTAATTGTTCTATATGTGATGTTTCTTGTTCGACGTAGCTAGATCCGGACTGTATGCTGGATGCGGCATCAGTTCAATTCCTCAAGTTCCTGGAGCTTATTCCTGGTCGGTTGTCTTACTGCAGAAGAGCTCGCTTTCTGTTAACCAATGCCGGGTAATTTTACCGCACAATGGCATACATATGCTCCAGGTTGGCATTGATGGCTGGACAGTCCTGAACTCGAAGTAAATTATCCCCTCATGATTCCACCAGATGCAAGCATCACCATGTGTTCGAAACGCCCATGCATTGACGACAATTTTCGTAAGTTGACCCTTGCTTAACTATTGTTTATGCAAGTTTGCGGAAAATATTTCCATCGGATTATTACTTGTTCCGATCCTTGACTCACTTCCTATACGAACTTCATCAGCAGGAGTGGCTATGTGGTAAGTAGCTTGCTTACCAACCACATGGTTCCGGGTTCAGTCCCACTGCGTGGCACCTTGGGCAAGTGGCTTCTACTATAGCCTCGGGCCGACCAAAGCCTTGTGAGTGGAATTGGTAGACAGAAACTGAAAAAAGCCCGTCGTATATATGTATATGTGTGTTTGTGTGACTGTGTTTGTCCCCCCTAACATCGCTTGACAACCGATGCTGGTGTGTTTACGTCCCCGTAACTTAGCAGTTCGGTAAAAGAGCCCGATAGAATAATACTAGGCTTACAAAAAATAAGTCCTGGGGTCGTCGATTTGTTCGACTAAAGGCGGTGCTTCAGCATGGCCGCAGTCAAATGACTGAAACAAGTAAAAGAGTAAAAGAGTAACCATCAAGAGGTGGAAGCTTCAATGAAGGAGATCTTCGCCTCAAAGAACAAGAACTGATATCAGCGTGGAATCAGAGAACTGATAGAAAGGTGGCTTCGGACGGTACAACACAATGGCCTCTATTTTCAATTCTTGGCTGCTTTGGTTATAACTTGACGAATAAAGCAAATAAGTTAACAAAATATTGATTCCAAATTTTGGCAAAAAGCTAGCAATTTCAGGAGAGGGGTTAAGTTAATTACATCGACCCCAGTACTCAAATAGTACTTATTTTATTAATCCCGAAACAATGAAAGGTATTGTCGACCTCTGTAGAAGTTACCAAAAAATATTGCAAAACTTTTGACTCAACATAATATATATGCATATATATGAATATGTATGTATGTATGTATGTATGTATGTATGTATGTATGTATGTGTGTATGTATGTACGTACGTACGTATGTATGTATGTATGTATGTATGTATGTATGTATGTATGTATGTATGTATGTATGGGACATGTAGAGTTTCCCATTTGGTGTACGCGGCAGAATGCACGAAACACAACTTGATTTATGTCGGCTGTATAACAGAACAATTAAACAAAAGGTTTAATGGGCACAGATTCGACGTCAGGCACAATAACAGTAGTTCGACAGAACTTGCCGAACAGTTCGTTTCAAACGGCTGCAATTTTGAAAGACTTAAAAGTGCATATTCTCAGAAAATGTTCTGAATCTGCTTCACTTTCACTTCTAAGAATGCATAAGGAGAAATATGTTTGCGGTTTATTAACATCACGCCCTGGAGGAATAAATAAACTGACAGGAGAATATCATTAAATTTATACAATACCATTTGATTAAATATTCTTCTTTCTTCCTTTTCTTTTTTTCTTTCCTTTTTTTTCTGTCTCTTTATTTTCGGTCTTTTTCTTTTCACCGGTTATAAAATTGAAACTTGAAGACTGATGATGTTATTCCATCAACGTGTGGACGCTGTTTGCTCTCGTTCATACTTTAAATTTAAATTTCTATAATTTTGAATTTTTATCACTTCTGAATTTGAACTTGACAAAGACAGACTTATGTCGAAATATCGTTCAACTAATAAAAAAATCTTTTATAATCGCATCGTGCTTTTCGTCTTTACTGTTTACCTTTGTGAAGAGTTACGTCAATCTTTTTAAAATATAGTAGTAGTAGTAGTAGTAGTAGTAGTAGTAGTAGTAGTAGTAGTAGTAGTAGTAATATGACAATGTTTCTTTAAAAGAAACGGAGAAACTTTCAAAATACAAAGACCTGGAATGTGGAATCTAAAAACAGAAACAATGCCTATCATAATAGGATAATAATAATAATGATAATAATAATAATAATAATAATAATAATAATAATAATAATAATAATAATAATAATAATAATACTGACGGCAGGAATGACTTTGACCATAGGCCTGCTGTTTCGAATATAATTTGATGCTAAACTACAAGGTAGTTTTAAGGATTGACACGAACGTTTGTGAACAATCGTCTGGTCTTTCAGATCTGACTCTGATCTACGTAAGTGTTTTAATACTTATCGTATACATTCACGAGAATATATATTCATTACGTTTCTTTTGTAATGGTTCGCCCATAGAAAAATATGCCTGCAGTTATTTACCTTGAATATTCAAACTATTGTCATAATACTTCGTCATTTTCTAACTTGACTCACAATACTAAAGTTCAGCTCTTGATAGCTGACTGGTTTTCTATTCTATTCCTTATTGAAGAAAATTCTACTTTCCTTGGTAAGAAAGCTTTAAATTTGCTTATAAATTCCTATAAGATTCCTTTTCTGTTAAAGGTAAATATTTATTTCTTCGTATCCTGTCATATTCTTAAATATTGCCAAAGGTTCTTGAAAATGTATCGTTATTATACTCCAACAGCAACATGTCACAACGAGTCAATTCTTTTCCATATACTCTAATTAAACTTGTGTGTGTGTGTGTGTGTGTGTGTGTGTGTGTGTGTGTGTGTGTGTGCAATATCTTTATGAGAGCACATTCGAAATGGGATCAATCTTGAACGGAGCGGAATCAAAGATGTGCTACAGAATACTGAACGTGCAAATTCTGGTGAGTCAGACATGTCACAAGTTTCACAGACAACTGATGGAGCCGTGCAGTTGACGATTAGTATCCAAAATATCAGGAAAAGTGATTCTGAAGTAATCTCCACGACGACGGGAAGACGAATTAGTTAAGTGATTTGGAACAAGATGAAAAAGAATAGCGCAAACGACAAAGAAATCGAAGCGCATTGTGAGCAGCGATGTCTAATAACATTTGACAGTCTAGCTCGTACAGTGATACTCTGATATCTGCGTGTATGTATAAGCGTCTAGATAAATGTCTAGATAGAAATAGATATGGACAAAGACGTGTGTGTGTGTGTGTGTGTGTGTGTGTGTGTGTGTGTGTGCGTGAGTTTGTCGTTGTGTATGTCTTTGTGTCTGTGTTGTCTCCCCACTATCACAGCTTGACAACCAGTGTTGGTGTGTTTACGTCTTCATAACATAGCAGTTCAGCCAAAGGAACTGACAGAATAAGTACCAATCTAAAACAAAGGAAAGTTCTTGGGTCGATTCATTTGACTAAAAAATTCTTCAAGGTGGTGCCCCATCATGGCTGCAATCTAATGGCTGAAACAAGTAAAAGATAAAAGAAATTTCATGTACATAAATATTGGTTCTATGGTGTAATGGTGAGTAGACTGGACTCTGAATCCAATGAAGCCAGTTCATGTCTCGGGAGGACCTTACCGCTTTACTCTTTAAGGCAAAGGCGCGGCTGTGTGGTAAGAATTTTATTTACCAACCATATGGTTCCGAGTTCAGTCCCACTACGTGATACCTTGTGCAAGAGTCTGCTAGTATAGCTTCGGGTCGGCAAAAGCCTTGTGAGTGGATTTGGTAGAGTGAAACTAAAGAAAACGTGTCGTATATATATATATATATATATATATATATATATATACATACACACACACACACACACGCACACACACACACACGCATATATATATATATATATATATATATATATATATATATATATATATATATATACTCATTTTTTTAAATTTTACTTACCACCAGTGGTCTAGCGAGAATAAAAATCAGTCAATAGACTATATATTATTCATTTAAAATACAGAGATGCCTATAATAGGACATCTGACCCGTTAGAAAGAGCAGCAAAAAACTCTATACCACAAAAATAGGAATAATTTCGAAAGGGAATGAAAAATAAAAACATTTACCAATCTATATTCCGTACCATGGTTTCAAGTTATTTTAGCTAGATAAAAATATACCTTACAAGGTCAAACTATCTTCAGCGGAATAACCAGATTACATATAAACACGAGTCATAGGGAACATGGCTTATGTTTATATGTCAGATGTCCTACTATAGGCATCTCTGTATTTTAAAGGAATAATATATAGTCTATTGACTGATTTTCATTCTCGATAGACCACTGGTGGTAAATAAAATTTTAAAAAATTTTTTTGCTGCCCTATAATTTATTAATAATGTTAGAATATTTTTTGGCTAATTTTTGTATTTGCTACCGATAAGGTAAAGCGCACATGCGCGGTAAATTTTGAAAAATTAACATATAAACATAAGCCATGTTCCCTATGACTCGTGTTTATATGTAATCTGGTTATTCCGCTGAAGATAGTTTGACCTTGTAAGGTATATTTTTAATCTTCCTCGCCTTTCCGGCGCCATCCAGCCGGTTTCGTAAGCCGCGGCCGGGCCCCCTCGCAATCGTCGGCCCTCTAACAGTGCAGCCTCAGCCTCAGCCGAGCAACGAGCAACAAGCAACGAGCAAGTAGAAGCGGTGAACGAGGCCTGCAAATCGTTTCCGCTATCGTTGTGCTTCCTTCTCGTTCTCTCTCTGGCAGCTGCCGACCGCGCAGTTTTCACCCAGCCTGCGTCCGCCCGAATACAGTGCGCTAGGCCGACGGTGCTGCACGCTTTGCGGCTCCACGAACATCAATATCTCTATCGTCTTCCTTCCTGGCGTCGGCCGGCCAACATCGCCGTCGTCGCCGTCGCCTCCTCCTCGCCTTTCCGGCGCCATCCAGCCGGTTTCGTAAGCCGCGGCCGGGCCCCCTCGCAATCGTCGGCCCTCTAACAGTGCAGCCTCAGCCGAGCAACGAGCAACGAGCAAGTAGAAGCGGCGGCGTCATCAGCGGTGAACGAAGCCCGCAAATCGTTTCCGCTGTCGTTATGCTTCCTTCTCGTTCTCTCTCTGGCAGCTGCCGACCGCGCAGTTTTCACCCAGCCTGCGTCCGCCCGAATACAGTGCGCTAGGCCGACGGTGCTGCACGCTTTGCGGCTCCACGAACATCAATATCTCTCTCGTCTTCCTTCCTGGCGTCGGCCGGCCAACATCGCCGTCGTCGTCGCCTCCTCCTCGCCTCCTGGGTGAAAACTGCGCGGTCGGCAGCTGCCAGAGAGAGAACGAGAAGGAAGCATAACGACAGCGGAAACGATTTGCGGGCTTCGTTCACCGCTGATGACGCCGCCGCTTCTACTTGCTCGTTGCTCGTTGCTCGGCTGAGGCTGCACTGTCAGAGGGCCGACGATTGCGAGGGGGCCCGGCCGCGGCTTACGAAACCGGCTGGATGGCGCCGGAAAGGCGAGGAGGAGGCGACGGCGACGGCGACGACGCCAGGAAGGAAGACGAGAGAGATATTGATGTTCGTGGAGCCGCAAAGCGTGCAGCACCGTCGGCCTAGCGCACTGTATTCGGGCGGACGCAGGCTGGGTGAAAACTGCGCGGTCGGCAGCTGCCAGAGAGAGAACGAGAAGGAAGCACAACGACAGCGGAAACGATTTGCAGGCCTCGTTCACCGCTTCTACATGCTCGTTGCTCGTTGCTCGGCTGAGGCTGCACTGTTAGAGGGCCGACGATTGCGAGGGGGCCCGGCCGCGGCTTACGAAACCGGCTGGATGGCGCCGGAAAGGCGAGGAGGAGGCGACGACGACGACGGCGATGTTGGCCGGCCGACGCCAGGAAGGAAGACGAGAGAGATATTGATGTTCGTGGAGCCGCAAAGCGTGCAGCACCGTCGGCCTAGCGCACTGTATTCGGGCGGACGCAGGCTGGGTGAAAACTGCGCGGTCGGCAGCTGCCAGAGAGAGAACGAGAAGGAAGCATAACGACAGCGGAAACGATTTGCGGGCTTCGTTCACCGCTGATGACGCCGCCGCTTCTACTTGCTCGTTGCTCGTTGCTCGGCTGAGGCTGCACTGTTAGAGGGCCGACGATTGCGAGGGGGCCCGGCCGCGGCTTACGAAACCGGCTGGATGGCGCCGGAAAGGCGAGGAGGAGGAGGAGGAGGAGGCGAGAGAGATATTGAGGTTCGGCGGAAGAATCGTGGACGCGCCGGCCGTGTAGAATCAATCGAGCGGCGGGTTAAGCGGGTCCGACCGTCAGCAGAAAGGAGAGGCGAGGACATCCCTTCCGGTCGGAGTGCTTGGCGTAGGCGAGGAAGAGGATACCGATCGGTCGATGGTGACAGCACGAACAGGCGGGCAGGCGGCTGTCGGCGGGCGAACGAGCGAATCTGACGCGGAACGACGGCGTCAGCGAGGGCGAGGGGCTCGTTACGAGGCGGCGGGCGGTCGGCGGTCGGCGGAAGAATCGTGGACGCGCCGGCCGTGTAGAATCAATCGAGCGGCGGGTTAAGCGGGTCCGACCGTCAGCAGAAAGGAGAGGCGAGGACATCCTTTCCGGTCGGAGTGCTTGGCGTAGGCGAGGAAGAGGAGGAGGATACCGATCGGTCGATGGTGACAGCACGAACAGGCGGGCAGGCGGTCAGGCGGCTGTCGGCGGGCGAACGAGCGAATCTGACGCGGAACGACGGCGTCAGCGAGGGCGAGGGGCTCGTTACGAGGCGGCGGACGGGTGGTCGGCGGAAGAATCGTGGACGCGCCGGCCGTGTAGAATCAATCGAGCGGCGGGTTAAGCGGGTCCGACCGTCAGCAGAAAGGAGAGGCGAGGACATCCCTTCCGGTCGGAGTGCTTGGCGTAGGCGAGGAAGAGGAGGAGGAGGATACCGATCGGTCGATGGTGACTGCACGAACAGGCGGGCAGGCGGCTGTCGGCGGGCGAACGAGCGAATCTGACGCGGCGCGGGGCGCGGAACAACGGCGTCAGCGAGGGCGAGGGGCTCGTTACGAGGCGGCGGGCGGGTGGTCGGCGGAAGAATCGTGGACGCGCCGGCCGTGTAGAATCAATCGAGCGGCGGGTTAAGCGGGTCCGACCGTCAGCAGAAAGGAGAGGCGAGGACATCCCTTCCGGTCGGAGTGCTTGGCGTAGGCGTGGAAGAGGAGGAGGATACCGATCGGTCGATGGTGACAGCACGAACAGGCGGGCAGGCGGCTGTCGGCGGGCGAACGAGCGAGCGAATCTGACGCAGGCTGGGTGAAAACTGCGCGGTCGGCAGCTGCCAGAGAGAGAACGAGAAGGAAGCATAACGACAGCGGAAACGATTTGCGGGCTTCGTTCACCGCTGATGACGCCGCCGCTTCTACTTGCTCGTTGCTCGTTGCTCGGCTGAGGCTGCACTGTTAGAGGGCCGACGATTGCGAGGGGGCCCGGCCGCGGCTTACGAAACCGGCTGGATGGCGAGAGAGATATTGAGGTTCGGCGGAAGAATCGTGGACGCGCCGGCCGTGTAGAATCAATCGAGCGGCGGGTTAAGCGGGTCCGACCGTCAGCAGAAAGGAGAGGCGAGGACATCCCTTCCGGTCGGAGTGCTTGGCGTAGGCGAGGAAGAGGAGGAGGATACCGATCGGTCGATGGTGACAGCACGAACAGGCGGGCAGGCGGCTGTCGGCGGGCGAACGAGCGAATGAGCGAATCTGACGCGGCGCGGGGCGCGGAACGACGGCGTCAGTCGAGGGCGAGGGGCTCGTTACGAGGCGGCGGGCGGGTGGTCGGCGGAAGAATCGTGGACGCGCCGGCCGTGTAGAATCAATCGAGCGGCGGGTTAAGCGGGTCCGACCGTCAGCAGAAAGGAGAGGCGAGGACATCCCTTCCGGTCGGAGTGCTTGGCGTAGGCGTGGAAGAGGAGGAGGATACCGATCGGTCGATGGTGACAGCACGAACAGGCGGGCAGGCGGCTGTCGGCGGGCGAACGAGCGAGCGAATCTGACGCGGCGCGGGGCGCGGAACGACGGCGTCAGCGAGGGCGAGGGGCTCGTTACGAGGCGGCGGGCGGGTGGTCGGCGGAAGAATCGTGGACGCGCCGGCCGTGTAGAATCAATCGAGCGGCGGGTTAAGCGGGTCCGACCGTCAGCAGAAAGGAGAGGCGAGGATATCCCTTCCGGTCGGAGTGCTTGGCGTAGGCGAGGAAGAGGAGGAGGAAGATACCGATCGGTCGATGGTGACAGCACGAACAGGCGGGCAGGCGGCTGTCGGCGGGCGAACGAGCGAATCTGACGCGGCGCGGGGCGCGGAACGACGGCGTCAGCGAGGGCGAGGGGCTCGTTACGAGGCGGCGGGCGGGTGGTCGGCGGAAGAATCGTGGACGCGCCGGCCGTGTAGAATCAATCGAGCGGCGGGTTAAGCGGGTCCGACCGTCAGCAGAAAGGAGAGGCGAGGACATCCCTTCCGGTCGGAGTGCTTGGCGTAGGCGAGGAAGAGGAGGAGGAGGATACCGATCGGTCGATGGTGACAGCACGAACAGGCGGGCAGGCGGCTGTCGGCGGGCGAACGAGCGAATCTGACGCGGCGCGGGGCGCGGAACGACGGCGTCAGTCGAGGGCGAGGGGCTCGTTACGAGGCGGCGGGCGGGTGGTCGGCGGAAGAATCGTGGACGCGCCGGCCGTGTAGAATCAATCGAGCGGCGGGTTAAGCGGGTCCGACCGTCAGCAGAAAGGAGAGGCGAGGACATCCCTTCCGGTCGGAGTGCTTGGCGTAGGCGTGGAAGAGGAGGAGGATACCGATCGGTCGATGGTGACAGCACGAACAGGCGGGCAGGCGGCTGTCGGCGGGCGAACGAGCGAGCGAATCTGACGCGGCGCGGGGCGCGGAACGACGGCGTCAGCGAGGGCGAGGGGCTCGTTACGAGGCGGCGGGCGGGTGGTCGGCGGAAGAATCGTGGACGCGCCGGCCGTGTAGAATCAATCGAGCGGCGGGTTAAGCGGGTCCGACCGTCAGCAGAAAGGAGAGGCGAGGATATCCCTTCCGGTCGGAGTGCTTGGCGTAGGCGAGGAAGAGGAGGAGGAGGATACCGATCGGTCGATGGTGACAGCACGAACAGGCGGGCAGGCGGCTGTCGGCGGGCGAACGAGCGAATCTGACGCGGCGCGGCGCGGAACGACGGCGTCAGCGAGGGCGAGGGGCTCGTTACGAGGCGGCGGGCGGGTGGTCGGCGGAAGAATCGTGGACGCGCCGGCCGTGTAGAATCAATCGAGCGGCGGGTTAAGCGGGTCCGACCGTCAGCAGAAAGGAGAGGCGAGGATATCCCTTCCGGTCGGAGTGCTTGGCGTAGGCGAGGAAGAGGAGGAGGAGGATACCGATCGGTCGATGGTGACAGCACGAACAGGCGGGCAGGCGGCTGTCGGCGGGCAGGCGGCTGTCGGCGGGCGAACGAGCGAATCTGACGCGGCGCGGGGCGCGGAACGACGGCGTCAGCGAGGGCGAGGGGCTCGTTACGAGGCGACGGGCGGGTGGTCGGCGGAAGAATCGTGGACGCGCCGGCCGTGTAGAATCAATCGAGCGGCGGGTTAAGCGGGTCCGACCGTCAGTAGAAAGGAGAGGCGAGGATATCCCTTCCGGTCGGAGTACTTGGCGTAGGCGAGGAAGAGGAGGATACCGATCGGTCGATGGTGACAGCACGAACAGGCGGGCAGGCGGCTGTCGGCGTGGCGAGCGAGCTAATCTGACGCGGCGCGGGGCGCGGAACGACGTCGTCAGCGAAGGCGAGGTAGCTCACTACTAGGCGAGGAGGTGGTCGGCGGAAGAATCGAGGACACGCCGGCCGTGTAAAAGCAATCGTGCGGCGGGTTAGGCGGGTCCGACCGTCGGAATTAATGAGAGGCTAAAACATTCCTTCCAGTCGGCGAACCCATCCGATCAACGACTACCCTACATAGTAGTCTGGACCCCCTTGGGGTATGAGGGTCACCTAGAGGCTGACTATCCCACCGCACCCCGAGCCGCAAACTCGCGAACTCGGGAACTCGGACCCCGAAACGGGTACGCTAGCGGCCGCGTGGTTCGTATCGCAGCCGACACATCGGCCTTTCCATCGAGCCGCGGCGGTTCGGCGGCGGCAGTCCGCCGCCGAGGCGTACGCATTCTCTTTGCTCGCTCCCAATTGCTTCCTTCTCGCTGCTACTTCCGCCGCTGCTGCCGCCGCCACGACTCGCTCGGCCTGCTTCTTCTTTCTCGTCCGCCTAGGCCGCCGTGTAACACACACAGACACACACACTCCCGGCCGACAGCGCTTTCGATCGCAAACTCACGGGTACGGTACCGGCCGCGTGGCTCGTATCGCAGCCGACACGTCGGCATTTCAATCGAACCGGCGGTTCGGCGGCGGCCGTCCGCCGCCGAGGCGTCCGCATTCTCTTTGCTCGCTCACAATCGCTTCCTTAACGCTGCCGCCACGACTCGCTCGGCCTGCTGCTTCGGCTTCTTCATCTTCTTCCTTCTCGTCCGCCTTGGCGGTCCGTATCGCAGCCGACACGTCGGCCTTTCCATCTCACCGGCGGCAGTCCGCCGCCGAAGCGTCCGCATTCTTTTTGCTCGCTCCCAATCGCTTCCTTCTCGTCCGCCTAGTCCGCCGGCTAGGCCGCACACACTCCCGGCCGACAGCGCTTTCGATCGCAAACTCACGGGTACGGTACCGGCCGCGTGGCTCGTATCGCAGCCGACACGTCGGCCTTTCCATCGCGGTGCCGGCGGTTCGGCGGCGGCAGTCCGCCGCCGAGGCGTCGCTCTCAATTCGGCCTCTTTCGATCGGCTCTGCGGGTACGCGGCGGCGCCCGGCCGGCCGGCCGCCGGCCGGCCGTCTGCCTTTCAATCGGCTGCGGTTCGGGGTGCGGGTCATAGGGTACGACCGTCCGATCGACGACTACCCTACATAGTAGTCTGGACCCCCTTGGGGTATGAGGGTCACCTAGAGGGTGACTATCCCACCGCACCCCGAGCCGCAAACTCGCGAACTCGGGAACTCGGACCCCCAAACGGGTACGCTAGCGGCCGCGTGGCTCGTATCGCAGCGCCGACACGTCGGCCTTTTCCATCTAGCCGGCGGCCGTCCGCCGCCGAGGCGTCCGCATTCTCTTTACTCGCTGCCAGTCGCTTCCCTCTCGCTGCCTCTTGCTGCTGATTCTTCCTCTTCTTCTTCTTCTTCTTTCTCGTCCGCCTTGGCCGCCGTGTAACACACACACACAGACACACACACTCCCGGTCGACAGCGCTTTCGATCGCCAACTTACGGGTACGCTACCGGCCGCGTGGCTCGTAAGGCAGCCGATACGTAGGCCCTTCCATCGCACCGGCGGTTCGGCTGCGGCCGTCCGCCGCCGAGGCGTCCGCATTCTCTTTGCTCGCTCACAATCGCTTCCTTCACGCTGCCGCCACGACTCGCTCGGCCTGCTGCTTCGGCTTCTTCATCTTCTTCCTTCTCGTCCGCCTTGGCGGCCTTGGCGGCCCGTATCGCAGCCGACACGTCGGCCTTTCCATCTCGCCGGCGGCAGTCCGCCGCCGAAGCGTCCGCATTCTTTTTGCTCGCTCCCAATCGCTTCCTTCTCGTCCGCCTAGTCCGCCGGCTAGGCCGCACACACTCCCGGCCGACAGCGCTTTCGATCGCAAACTCACGGGTACGGTACCGGCCGCGTGGCTCGTATCGCAGCCGACACGTCGGCCTTTCCATCGCGGTGCCGGCGGTTCGGCGGCGGCAGTCCGCCGCCGAGGCGTCGCTCTCAATTCGGCCTCTTTCGATCGGCTCTGCGGGTACGCGGCGGCGCCCGGCCGGCCGGCCGCCGGCCGACCGTCTGCCTTTCAATCGGCTGCGGTTCGGGGTGCGGGTCATAGGGTACGACCGTCCGATCGACGACTACCCTACATAGTAGTCTGGACCCCCTTGGGGTATGAGGGTCACCTAGAGGGTGACTATCCCACCGCACCCCGAGCCGCAAACTCGCGAACTCGGGAACTCGGACCCCGAAACGGGTACGCTAGCGGCCGCGTGGCTCGTATCGCAGCGCAGCGCAGCGCCGACACGTCGGCCTTTTCCATCTAGCCGGCGGCCGTCCGCCGCCGAGGCGTCCGCATTCTCTTTACTCGCTGCCAATCGCTTCCCTCTCGCTGCCGCTTGCTGCTGCTTCTTCCTCTGCTTCTTCTTCTTCTTCTTCTTCTTTCTCGTCCGCCTTGGCCGCCTTGGCCGCCGTGTAACACACACACACAGACACACACACACACTCCCGGCCGACAGCGCTTTCGATCGCCAACTTACGGGGACGCTACCGGCCGCGTGGCTCGTAAGGCAGACGATACGTAGGCCTTTCCATCGCACCGGCGGTTCGGCTGCGGCCGTCCGCCGCCGAGGCGTCCGCATTCTCTTTGCTCGCTCACAATCGCTTCCTTCTCGCTGCCGCCACGACTCGCTCGGCTTGCTTGCTTGCTTGCTGCTTCGGCTTCTTCATCTTCTTCCTTCTTCCTTCTCGTCCGCCTTGGCGGCCCGTATCGCAGCCGACACGTCGGCCTTTCCATCTCGCCTGCGGCAGTCCGCCGCCGAAGCGTCCGCATTCTTTTTGCTCGCTCCCAATCGCTTCCTTCTCGTCCGCCTAGTCCGCCGCCGGCTAGGCCGCACACACTCCCGGCCGACAGCGCTTTCGATCGCAAACTCACGGGTACGGTACCGGCCGCGTGGCTCGTATCGCAGCCGACACGTCGGCCTTACCATCGCGGTGCCGGCGGTTCGGCGGCGGCTGTCCGCCGCCGAGGCGTCGCTCTCAATTCGGCCTCTTTCGATCGGCTCTGCGGGTACGCGGCGGCGCCCGGCCGGCCGGCCGCCGGCCGACCGTCTGCCTTTCAATCGGCTGCGGTTCGGGGTGCGGGTCATAGGGTACGACCGTCCGATCGACGACTACCCTACATAGTAGTCTGGACCCCCTTGGGGTATGAGGGTCACCTAGAGCCTGACTATTCCGCCGGGCCCCGACCCGCAAACTCGCGAATCGGGAATCGGGCCCCGTCACGGGTACGGTAGCGGCCGCGTGGCTCGTATCGCAGCGCCGACATGTCGGCCTTTCCATCAAGCCGGCGGTTCGGCGGCGGCCGTCCGCCGCCGAGGCGTCCGCATTCTCTTTACTCGCTGCCAATCGCTTCCCTCTCGCTGCCGCTTCTTCTTCTTCTTTCTCGTCCGCCTTGGCCGCCGTGTAACACACACACACAGACGCACACACTCTCGGCCGACAGCGCTTTCGATCGCCAACTCACGGGTACGCTACCGGCTGCGTGGCTCGTAAGGCAGCCGATACGTAGGCCTTTCCATCGCACCGGCGGTTCGGCTGCGGCCGTCCGCCGCCGAGGCGTCCGCATTCTCTTTACTCGCTGCCAATCGCTTCCCTCTCGCTGCCGCTTGCTGCTGCTTCTTCCTCTGCTTCTTCTTCTTCTTCTTCTTTCTCGTCCGCCTTGGCCGCCTTGGCCGCCGTGTAACACACACACACAGACACACACACACACTCCCGGCCGACAGCGCTTTCGATCGCCAACTTACGGGTACGCTACCGGCCGCGTGACTCGTAAGGCAGACGATACGTAGGCCTTTCCATCGCACCGGCGGTTCGGCTGCGGCCGTCCGCCGCCGAGGCGTCCGCATTCTCTTTGCTCGCTCACAATCGCTTCCTTCTCGCTGCCGCCACGACTCGCTCGGCTTGCTTGCTTGCTTGCTGCTTCGGCTTCTTCATCTTCTTCCTTCTTCCTTCTCGTCCGCCTTGGCGGCCCGTATCGCAGCCGACACGTCGGCCTTTCCATCTCGCCTGCGGCAGTCCGCCGCCGAAGCGTCCGCATTCTTTTTGCTCGCTCCCAATCGCTTCCTTCTCGCCCGCCTAGTCCGCCGCCGGCTAGGCCGCACACACTCCCGGCCGACAGCGCTTTCGATCGCAAACTCACGGGTACGGTACCGGCCGCGTGGCTCGTATCGCAGCCGACACGTCGGCCTTACCATCGCGGTGCCGGCGGTTCGGCGGCGGCTGTCCGCCGCCGAGGCGTCGCTCTCAATTCGGCCTCTTTCGATCGGCTCTGCGGGTACGCGGCGGCGCCCGGCCGGCTGGCCGCCGGCCGACCGTCTGCCTTTCAATCGGCTGCGGTTCGGGGTGCGGGTCATAGGGTACGACCGTCCGATCGACGACTACCCTACATAGTAGTCTGGACCCCCTTGGGGTATGAGGGTCACCTAGAGCCTGACTATTCCGCCGGGCCCCGACCCGCAAACTCGCGAATCGGGAATCGGGCCCCGTCACGGGTACGGTAGCGGCCGCGTGGCTCGTATCGCAGCGCCGACACGTCGGCCTTTCCATCAAGCCGGCGGTTCGGCGGCGGCCGTCCGCCGCCGAGGCGTCCGCATTCTCTTTACTCGCTGCCAATCGCTTCCCTCTCGCTGCCGCTTCTTCTTCTTCTTTCTCGTCCGCCTTGGCCGCCGTGTAACACACACACACACAGACACACACACTCTCGGCCGACAGCGCTTTCGATCGCCAACTCACGGGTACGCTACCGGCTGCGTGGCTCGTAAGGCAGCCGATACGTAGGCCTTTCCATCGCACCGGCGGTTCGGCTGCGGCCGTCCGCCGCCGAGGCGTCCGCATTCTCTTTACTCGCTGCCAATCGCTTCCCTCTCGCTGCCGCTTGCTGCTGCTTCTTCCTCTGCTTCTTCTTCTTCTTCTTCTTTCTCGTCCGCCTTGGCCGCCTTGGCCGCCGTGTAACACACACACACAGACACACACACACACTCCCGGCCGACAGCGCTTTCGATCGCCAACTTACGGGTACGCTACCGGCCGCGTGGCTCGTAAGGCAGACGATACGTAGGCCTTTCCATCGCACCGGCGGTTCGGCTGCGGCCGTCCGCCGCCGAGGCGTCCGCATTCTCTTTGCTCGCTCACAATCGCTTCCTTCTCGCTGCCGCCACGACTCGCTCGGCTTGCTTGCTTGCTTGCTGCTTCGGCTTCTTCATCTTCTTCCTTCTTCCTTCTCGTCCGCCTTGGCGGCCCGTATCGCAGCCGACACGTCGGCCTTTCCATCTCGCCTGCGGCAGTCCGCCGCCGAAGCGTCCGCATTCTTTTTGCTCGCTCCCAATCGCTTCCTTCTCGTCCGCCTAGTCCGCCGCCGGCTAGGCCGCACACACTCCCGCCCGACAGCGCTTTCGATCGCAAACTCACGGGTACGGTACCGGCCGCGTGGCTCGTATCGCAGCCGACACGTCGGCCTTACCATCGCGGTGCCGGCGGTTCGGCGGCGGCTGTCCGCCGCCGAGGCGTCGCTCTCAATTCGGCCTCTTTCGATCGGCTCTGCGGGTACGCGGCGGCGCCCGGCCGGCCGGCCGCCGGCCGACCGTCTGCCTTTCAATCGGCTGCGGTTCGGGGTGCGGGTCATAGGGTACGACCGTCCGATCGACGACTACCCTACATAGTAGTCTGGACCCCCTTGGGGTATGAGGGTCACCTAGAGCCTGACTATTCCGCCGGGCCCCGACCCGCAAACTCGCGAATCGGGAATCGGGCCCCGTCACGGGTACGGTAGCGGCCGCGTGGCTCGTATCGCAGCGCCGACACGTCGGCCTTTCCATCAAGCCGGCGGTTCGGCGGCGGCCGTCCGTCGCCGAGGCGTCCGCATTCTCTTTACTCGCTGCCAATCGCTTCCCTCTCGCTGCCGCTTCTTCTTCTTCTTTCTCGTCCGCCTTGGCCGCCGTGTAACACACACACACAGACACACACACTCTCGGCCGACAGCGCTTTCGATCGCCAACTCACGGGTACGCTACCGGCTGCGTGGCTCGTAAGGCAGCCGATACGTAGGCCTTTCCATCGCACCGGCGGTTCGGCTGCGGCCGTCCGCCGCCGAGGCGTCCGCATTCTCTTTACTCGCTGCCAATCGCTTCCCTCTCGCTGCCGCTTGCTGCTGCTTCTTCCTCTGCTTCTTCTTCTTCTTCTTCTTTCTCGTCCGCCTTGGCCGCCTTGGCCGCCGTGTAACACACACACACAGACACACACACACACTCCCGGCCGACAGCGCTTTCGATCGCCAACTTACGGGTACGCTACCGGCCGCGTGGCTCGTAAGGCAGCCGATACGTAGGCCTTTCCATCGCACCGGCGGTTCGGCTGCGGCCGTCCGCCGCCGAGGCGTCCGCATTCTCTTTGCTCGCTCACAATCGCTTCCTTCTCGCTGCCGCCACGACTCGCTCGGCTTGCTTGCTTGCTTGCTGCTTCGGCTTCTTCATCTTCTTCCTTCTTCCTTCTCGTCCGCCTTGGCGGCCCGTATCGCAGCCGACACGTCGGCCTTTCCATCTCGCCTGCGGCAGTCCGCCGCCGAAGCGTCCGCATTCTTTTTGCTCGCTCCCAATCGCTTCCTTCTCGTCCGCCTAGTCCGCCGCCGGCTAGGCCGCACACACTCCCGGCCGACAGCGCTTTCGATCGCAAACTCACGGGTACGGTACCGGCCGCGTGGCTCGTATCGCAGCCGACACGTCGGCCTTACCATCGCGGTGCCGGCGGTTCGGCGGCGGCTGTCCGCCGCCGAGGCGTCGCTCTCAATTCGGCCTCTTTCGATCGGCTCTGCGGGTACGCGGCGGCGCCCGGCCGGCCGGCCGCCGGCCGACCGTCTGCCTTTCAATCGGCTGCGGTTCGGGGTGCGGGTCATAGGGTACGACCGTCCGATCGACGACTACCCTACATAGTAGTCTGGACCCCCTTGGGGTATGAGGGTCACCTAGAGCCTGACTATTCCGCCGGGCCCCGACCCGCAAACTCGCGAATCGGGAATCGGGCCCCGTCACGGGTACGGTAGCGGCCGCGTGGCTCGTATCGCAGCGCCGACACGTCGGCCTTTCCATCAAGCCGGCGGTTCGGCGGCGGCCGTCCGCCGCCGAGGCGTCCGCATTCTCTTTACTCGCTGCCAATCGCTTCCCTCTCGCTGCCGCTTCTTCTTCTTCTTCTTCTTTCTCGTCCGCCTTGGCCGCCGTGTAACACACACACACAGACACACACACTCTCGGCCGACAGCGCTTTCGATCGCCAACTCACGGGTACGCTACCGGCTGCGTGGCTCGTAAGGCAGCCGATACGTAGGCCTTTCCATCGCACCGGCGGTTCGGCTGCGGCCGTCCGCCGCCGAGGCGTCCGCATTCTCTTTACTCGCTGCCAATCGCTTCCCTCTCGCTGCCGCTTGCTGCTGCTTCTTCCTCTGCTTCTTCTTCTTCTTCTTCTTCTTCTTTCTCGTCCGCCTTGGCCGCCTTGGCCGCCGTGTAACACACACACACAGACACACACACACACTCCCGGCCGACAGCGCTTTCGATCGCCAACTTACGGGTACGCTACCGGCCGCGTGGCTCGTAAGGCAGCCGATACGTAGGCCTTTCCATCGCACCGGCGGTTCGGCTGCGGCCGTCCGCCGCCGAGGCGTCCGCATTCTCTTTGCTCGCTCACAATCGCTTCCTTCTCGCTGCCGCCACGACTCGCTGCTTCGGCTTCTTCATCTTCTTCCTTCTTCCTTCTCGTCCGCCTTGGCGGCCCGTATCGCAGCCGACACGTCGGCCTTTCCATCTCGCCTGCGGCAGTCCGCCGCCGAAGCGTCCGCATTCTTTTTGCTCGCTCCCAATCGCTTCCTTCTCGTCCGCCTAGTCCGCCTAGTCCGCCGGCTAGGCCGCACACACTCCCGGCCGACAGCGCTTTCGATCGCAAACTCACGGGTACGGTACCGGCCGCGTGGCTCGTATCGCAGCCGACACGTCGGCCTTACCATCGCGGTGCCGGCGGTTCGGCGGCGGCTGTCCGCCGCCGAGGCGTCGCTCTCAATTCGGCCTCTTTCGATCGGCTCTGCGGGTACGCGGTGGCGCCCGGCCGGCCGGCCGCCGGCCGACCGTCTGCCTTTCAATCGGCTGCGGTTCGGGGTGCGGGTCATAGGGTACGACCGTCCGATCGACGACTACCCTACATAGTAGTCTGGACCCCCTTGGGGTATGAGGGTCACCTAGAGCCTGACTATTCCGCCGGGCCCCGACCCGCAAACTCGCGAATCGGGAATCGGGCCCCGTCACGGGTACGGTAGCGGCCGCGTGGCTCGTATCGCAGCGCCGACACGTCGGCCTTTCCATCAAGCCGGCGGTTCGGCGGCGGCCGTCCGCCGCCGAGGCGTCCGCATTCTCTTTACTCGCTGCCAATCGCTTCCCTCTCGCTGCCGCTTCTTCTTCTTCTTTCTCGTCCGCCTTGGCCGCCGTGTAACACACACACACAGACACACACACTCTCGGCCGACAGCGCTTTCGATCGCCAACTCACGGGTACGCTACCGGCTGCGTGGCTCGTAAGGCAGCCGATACGTAGGCCTTTCCATCGCACCGGCGGTTCGGCGGCGGCCGTCCGCCGCCGAGGCGTCCGCATTCTCTTTACTCGCTGCCAATCGCTTCCCTCTCGCTGCCGCCTGCTGCTTCTTCTTCTTCTTTCTCGTCCGCCTTGGCCGCCGTGTAACACACACACACACACACACAGACACACACACTCTCGGCCGACAGCGCTTTCGATCGCCAACTCACGTGTACGCTACCGGCCGCGTGGCTCGTATGGCAGACGACACGTCGGCTGTTTCATCGCGGTGCCGGCGGTTCGGCTCCGGCCGTCCTCCGCCGAGGCGTCCGCATTCTCTTTGCTCGCTCACAATCGCTTCCTTCTCGCTCGGCCTGCTTCTTCTTTCTCGTCCGCCTAGGCCGCCTTAGTGTGACACACACAGACACACACACACACACACACTCCCGGCCGACAGCGCTTTCGATTGCAAACTCACGGTCACGGTACCGGCCGCGTGGCTCGTATGGCAGCCGACACGTCGTCGGCCTCTTCATAGCGCCGGCGGCCGACCGCCGCGTCCGCATTCTCTTTTCTCGCTCCCAATCGCTGCCTCCACGACTCGCTCGGCCTGCTTCTTCTTTCTCGTCCGCCGCGTGGCACACACAGACACTCCCGTCCGACAGCGCTTTCGATTGAAACCTGA
>NC_142937.1:63607211-63617211 GCF_046866305.1 Octopus bimaculoides | reverse complement strand
TCACTAACCCTCTTTGACTTCTAACGCTAGTAGTGTTCTCCCTGCGTGATTTATTATGCTCTAGCCAGTCCTCAACTTTTCGAACAAAATTGTCCCAGGCAGTCGCTGACCCGTCCTCCACGAGTTCCAATTGGGCCTCGCAGAAAACTGCTGACCAGCGGGTATGCCCAGGACTGGCCGCATCAAGGAATCGATCTCTCCACTCCACTTGGGGGGAGGATTGCACCTCTCTTTGCGACAGGGAACTATTATCATGCAGACCCGACCCTTGATGACCCTTACGGGCCCTTTTGACCAGGTCTGCTCTTTTTGACCCTACTTGTTTACATGTTTTATTCGGCAAGAATCGTGCTATCTCTACGTTTATGTATCTTACACCTGCCTCTACAAGTTCGGCCTCCTTCTTGACGAGGACCGCTATTTCCTCATCTGACCAACAGCCTCTGCGTCTTCGGCCTGTTGCCTCGGCAGCGGCTGCCCGATCCGCACGCTTTTTCGCTAGCTCAGCTTTGTGAGCAGCTATCCTGCGCTGATTAGCAGCCACAGGATGCTTGTGACGTTCGTGCTGGGATCGGCCTACAGCCGTCAAAAAAGAACGGCTGCAGTGGTCACACTTAAACGGGAGTCTGACGGGACTTGAGGCTCGAGATAGGGCATTACATTTGCCAGCGTGACACCTCATCGAATGTAGGTGTCCGCTTTCCCTGTCACACTTACTGCATTTGTAGACAGGCTTTATACCATGTCTACCTTCTAAATGTTCTCCCCAGCGACGGGGAGAAGAAAAACGCTGAGGACATAGCGGACAGGCAATAGAGCATGATCCGCATGGGATAGGGAGCGAAAATTCGCTTCCTGCAGGAGTGGGATATAATATCCCATTCTCAACCTCTCGATCCACTTCTAAAATAAGAGAGTGGATGTCATGGAGGGAATCCTGAGCAAGTTCTTTAGGAAGCTGTGTCCCCTTCACCACTAGCGTATGAGTCGGATAAATTAACCTGAACAGTCCCTCTCTTTTTTTTTCATATATCAGCGACGGGAGCTTATTAACACCCCCGTCGCCGTTCCAGTTGTTACCAGTAGGACCACTAATCATACCATGCTGCGGAGATGGTCCATTATCCACAACAGGGGAAGGTAGCTGTACGGCCAAGCCTGTTTGGTTATCATGCTCAGCCTGACCTGCGGGCCCCGCCCCGGACCCACGGGCCACCAGATTTACGGCGCCTGGCTGCCGTATGTTTTCAATCTTATTATTATTATTCATGATTATGGTACGGCAATTACCATGAGTATACGGGCAAAACTGATCAAGTTATACTTAAGAGAGTCATAGTTACTCCCGCCGTTTACCCGCGCTTGGTTGAATTTCTTCACTTTGACATTCAGAGCACTGGGCAGAAATCACATCGCGTCTGTGCGGCTCGGCCGGCTACGCGATGCTCTGTTTTAATTAGACAGTCGGATTCCCCCGGTCCGTACCAGTTCCGAGTCGACCGTTCGCCGCCGGCCGAACGCCTGCCGCGCGTCGCGGTGCAACGACCGCACGACCCCACGCAAGGCGGGAACAGAGGGCCGCGAGCACCGACGCGACGGCGAGCCCAAAGCCGTGTCGCTCCACGGCGTCTCGGGTGTGGAGCCGTGTTGTTCGCGCCCACTACGCCCCGGGCGCCCCGTATGAAACCGCCGCGCGCCGACATGCGACGGCGGCCCGACCGCGCGTCGGGAGGTGCGGAACGCCGACGCGAGAGAAGGCCGCGCGTGCGAGAGGAGGAGGAGGAGGAGGAGGAGGACCGACGCGGCGACAACCACCGCTTTCCGCCGCGAGGACGCGACGTGCTGACGACTATGCCGCACGCGACCGACCGACCGACCGACCAACCGACTTTCCTACCCGACGAAGAAGCCGCCAACTCCCGTTGACCGAAGGCGCGACCGCACACCGACACGAAGCGAGTTGCCCGCCGCCACGGAAGGCGGCGCAAACGACGGCCGGAAAGGCGCCCGAGATGCCGAGTCCGACGCCAACGCTACAGCCCCGTACCGATCCGCCGCTTCGCGTGAAGACGTGTTCCGGCGCCCGCTGCAGCAGCGCGACGCCGAGCGAACGGCGAAGCAACCGCCGCGCGGGAGCGCAGCGACACACACGGCCCGACCGACCCGGTCCTCGGAGCCAATCCTTCTTCCGAAGGTACGGATCCATTTTGCCGACTTCCCTTACCTACATTGGCGCTATCGACGAGAGGCTGTACACCTTGGAGACCTGCTGCGGATGGTGGGTACGGACCGACTCGAGAGCTGCGAATCGTTACGGACCCGGATTTTCCAGGGCCGCCGAGAGCGCACCGGACGCCGCCCGAGACGCGGCGCTCTACAGGTACCATATCCGTATCTCCGGACGAGCCGATTCCACGGACGCGGTCCTTTACGAAGAAGAGAGAACTCTTCCCGGGGCTCCCGGCAACGTCTCCGGGCTCGCTTGCGTTGCCGCTGCTTCGCCCGACCGCCGGCTTCGACGACAAACGCGCTGCTAAGAGCGGCGCGCCGCGTTCCCACCGCCGGACGAGCACTCTCCGAGTTCGGGTTCGGGAATATTAACCCGATTCCCTTTCGATGCGAGGCCGGCCGCATCTGCTGCTGCTGCTATTATATTTGCTACAACCGCTTTCGTGACGGATCCGGCGCCTTTCGTGGAAGCTTTCGCCCGCTTCTTAGGACCGACTGACCCGTGCTCGACCGCCGTTGGCACGGAACCCTTCTCCACTTCGGTCTTCGAAGGTCTCGTTCGAATATTTGCTACTACCACCGAGATCTGCACCCGCGGTCGGCTTCACCCGGGCTCGCGCCCGCGGCTTCCATGCACGCCGCGGCGCCCTCCTACTCGACCGGGCATCGGAAAGTCGCCTCGCCGGCGATCGCGCAACCTGTCGCCCGGCCGGTCCGGCATCGGTCGCTCGCTCCAGCGCCATCCATTTTCGGGGCCGGTCGATTCGGCAGGTAAGTTGTTACACACTCCTGAGCGGATTCCGACTTCCGTGGCCACCGTCCTGCTGTCTATATCGACCGACACCCTTTCGGGGATCTAATGGGCGAAGCGTAGGGCACCTTAGCCGGACGTTCGGTTCATCCCACATCACCAGTTCTGCTTACCAAAAGTGGCCCACTTGGCACCGTGCATTCGTCGCAAGAAACGCGCAAAATAATTATCATTATTCCCAACGATTCGTAAACGGCCGCCTCCGTTCGGGAGAGGAGTAGCGCGGCCCGTTTCGCCCGTTCCGAGTTCGAGAGTAGATCGAGGCCGTCAACGTCCCCGGGGCCTCCAGTCGTTCGCTTTACCGGACGGAATTGCGTGTCGTTCTCCTGCTGGCGCCAGCTATCCTGAGGGAAACTTCGGAGGGAACCAGCTACTAGACGGCTCGATTGGTCTTTCGCCCCTACACCCGGTTCCGACGATCGATTTGCACGTCAGAGGCGCTTCGGACTTCCACCAGAGTTTCCTCTGGCTTCGTCCCGACCGGGCGTGGATCGCCATCTTTCGGGTCCCCGGCCGCCTGCTACACCTGAGTCGGAGCGGGAACGCGCGCTTTCGAGCGCGAACGCGCGGGCCCGACCCGGGAACGATGCTTCGAAACGCCGCGTGTTACAAAAAAAGAAGCGAGCCGCCGCCACCACCACCGCTGATGCTGCAGCAACCGACGAGATTAGACGACGGCGGCAGCAACTGCGGCGGCTGCTGCGACAGCGGCCCAACACCCTTCCCCCGAGCGGCGACGTGTCACGTTCTCGCTTTCGCTGTGCCGTCGGAGTTCGCAAAGTGAAAGGCTCCAACGACTCGCAGTCGACTGGGACTCCTCGGTCCGTGTTTCAAGACGGGTCGGGTAGGTTGCCGATGCTCGTCGCTGACCGGCAGCAGCGGGCGGCTTTTCGGGCGATCCCGCCGACTCCTCCAACAACCACCGCTCCTGCTGCTGTAGCACCACGCGCAAAGACGAGGAGCAAGTAGAAGAAGTAGTAGAAGAAGAAGGAGCAGGCGGGCGGCCGCGTCGCTTTCGCGACTCGCTGCGTCGTGAGTGCTGAGGGCGAGGTGCGTTAGCCCGTCTCCGTCGGTTAGCCGTGCCTGCGCTTTCGTGGAGCGACGGGCCCGGTCGAGAGAAGCGCGTGGATCCCGACGCCGGTCGGTCCCCGCGTGAACGGGTTCCGGACGCCGAGGCGCTCGTCTGCGACCTGCGGACGCCGCGCGCCTACCGGCCCGACGGGAACGGGTCGCGACGACGGATCGGAGGGGAAGTGCGTCCGATGCCGGCGCCACGGAAATCGAGCGCCGACGAGGCGGCAGACGACCGCCCGCGGAAACGAGCGGCCGCCACCGACGCGTTCGTCGGCGACGACGGCGCCTTAGGAGGCGGGGGTGAAAGTGGCAGCGGACTGAGTCCCCTCGCGATCGCGGTGAGCGGTCCTACCCGTTTACCCCTGGGCGGTTTCACGGTCTCTTGAACTCTCTCTCCAAAGTTCTTTTCAACTTTCCCTCGCGGTACTTGTCGGCTATCGGACTCGTCCCCGTATTTAGCCTTGGATGGAGCTTACCACCCGCTTTGGGCTGCGTTCCCAAGCAACCCGACTCTCGGGCCGAAAAGAAACACCGCCGATCGCCGCCGGCTCCGAATGGGCCTGGCACCCGCTCTGGGCAGCCCCGATCGAGGGGACTCCGAACCTAGCCGGGCGAAACGATCGACCGTGTACGACCCTTGCGCCACAGCTCTCGACGACCGGCGCGGCCGACGAGATTCGGCGTTGGGCTTCTCCCGGTTCACTCGCCGTTACTTAGGGAATCCCGGTTGGTTTCTTTTCCTCCGCTTAGCGATATGCTTAAGTTCGGCTGGTAGTCTCGTCCGAGTCGAGGGCAGCTTAGAAAAAAAAAAAAGTCGTCGCTGCGGCAAACCGCATTCGATTCGTCGTCGTCGTCGTCGTCGTCGTCTTCGATGGCCTGCACGAACGCTCGCAAACGAGATCCACAGAGCGAACACCGACCGAAGATGCAGACGGCTGCGGCGGCGGCAACGGCCGCCACGGAGTAATAAGAGGAGGCAACGACGGCGAGGGCGGCAGGCAGAAGAGTGCGCACGAACGGCGGACGGTGCGTTCCCTGCTGCTACTGCACATGTCGGCCGCTCCGTGGCAGGTGTCGCAGCGATGACGGTCTGGCATTGCGGGAGACGGAGGATCGAGCGGCGCGCGCTCGCTAGTCGTGCCGGAAGCAGAAGCAGTAGCGAGAACGAAAGGCGAGCTGTTCACGCTGCCCGCCCGCTTCCACGGCGCGCGCCCTTTCCTGCGACTCCCGACTCCCCGCCGCTGCTGCTGCTGCAACGGCGGACGGCTTTTTCGTGTCGTGACCGCCTCTCGACCGGACGGGGCCCCGGGACGATGGGATCCCGGGGCCGCAATGTGCGTTCGAGGTGTCGATGTTCACTGAGTCCTGCAATTCGCATCAGTTCACGCGGATAGCCGCGCTCTTCATCGACGGACGAGCCGAGTGATCCCCCGTCCAGGGTTTCGGTATTTGCTACTACTACTACTACTACTACTACTACGCCTACCAGCACTGCTGATGCTGGCCGACGCGGAGGCGAGGAAAGGAAGGAAGACGAGAGAGATATTGATGTTCGTGGAGCCGCAAAGCGTGCAGCACCGTCGGCCTAGCGCACTGTATTCGGGCGGACGCAGGCTGGGTGAAAACTGCGCGGTCGGCAGCTGCCAGAGAGAGAACGAGAAGGAAGCATAACGACTTGCGGGCTTCGTTCACCGCTGATGACGCCGCCGCTTCTACTTGCTCGTTGCTCGTTGCTCGGCTGAGGCTGCACTGTTAGAGGGCCGACGATTGCGAGGGGGCCCGGCCGCGGCTTACGAAACCGGCTGGATGGCGCCGGAAAGGCGAGGAGGAGGCGACGGCGACGACGGCGATGTTGGCCGGCCGACGCCAGGAAGGAAGACGAGAGAGATATTGATGTTCGTGGAGCCGCAAAGCGTGCAGCACCGTCGGCCTAGCGCACTGTATTCGGGCGGACGCAGGCTGGGTGAAAACTGCGCGGTCGGCAGCTGCCAGAGAGAGAACGAGAAGGAAGCATAACGACAGCGGAAACGATTTGCGGGCTTCGTTCACCGCTGATGACGCCGCCGCCGCTTCTACTTGCTCGTTGCTCGGCTGAGGCTGAGGCTGCACTGTTAGAGGGCCGACGATTGCGAGGGGGCCCGGCCGCGGCTTACGAAACCGGCTGGATGGCGCCGGAAAGGCGAGGAGGAGGAGGAGGCGAGAGAGATATTGAGGTTCGTGGAGCCGCAAAGCGTGCAGCACCGTCGGCCTAGCGCACTGTATTCGGGCGGACGCAGGCTGGGTGAAAACTGCGCGGTCGGCAGCTGCCAGAGAGAGAACGAGAAGGAAGCATAACGACAGCGGAAACGATTTGCGGGCTTCGTCCACCGCTGATGACGCCGCCGCTTCTACTTGCTCGTTGCTCGGCTGAGGCTGAGGCTGAGGCTGCACTGTTAGAGGGCCGACGAGTGCGAGGGGGCCCGGCCGCGACTTACGAAACCGGCTGGCTGGCGCCGGAAAGGCGAGGAGGAGTAGGAGGAGACGGAGGAGCGGAGCAGGGCTGCTGCTGCTGCTGCTGCGGTAATGATCCTTCCGCAGGTTCACCTACGGAAACCTTGTTACGACTTTTACTTCCTCTAAGCGATCGGGTTCGGTCGTCTTCTCCGGGCCATCAGAGAACGCGCCGGCGACGGCGCGGAACGCCGCCGCGCGTAAGCGAACTCGTCGGCCAGATCCGAGGACCTCACCGGACCGTTCGATCGGTAGTAGCGACGGGCGGTGTGTACAAAGGGCAGGGACGTGATCGACGCGGGCTGATGACCCGCGCCTACCGGGAATTCCTCGTTCACGGGGTTGGTTCCAGGCCCCGATCCCTATCACGGGAGGTGGTTCAGAGGTTTCCCGACCCTCTCGGGCCGGGGGAGACGCGCCCGCTGATACCTCCAGTGTAGCGCGCGTGCGGCCCCGGACATCTAAGGGCATCACAGACCTGTTATCGCTCCGCCTCGTGCGGCTTTCTGCCGCCCGTCCCTCTAAGAAGCGCTGCGTTCGCCAACCGACTGGCCCGGGCGCGACGGCGTGCCGCCGCCGGGCTCGCGCGGGCCGAGCCGACCGAGTCACCGCCGCCGCTCCGCAACCGACGCCGCAACCACGCCGCGTGCGAACCGCCATCCCAGACCAACCCGCACACCAACCCGCGAGGAGCGGAGCACGAAAGGCTGCTAAGAAGGCAGTTGCCGGACGCGGCCGCAGCGCCGGACGCGAAGGAGAGCGGCGGCAACGGCAAGCACGGGCCGCGCGCGGAGCTACCGACGATGGCTTCGGCGCCGCCTCGCTACCGGAAAAGCACTAATCGACGCGCTAGTTAGCAGGCCGGAGTCTCGTTCGTTATCGGAATCAACCAGACGGATCGCTCCACCAACTAAGAACGGCCATGCACCACCACCCACCGAATCGAGAAAGAGCTATCGATCTGTCAATCCTACCGGTGTCCGGACCGGGTGAGTTTTCCCGTGTTGAGTCAAATTAAGCCGCAGGCTCCACTCCTGGTGGTGCCCTTCCGTCAATTCCTTTAAGTTTCTGTTTTGCAACCATACTCCCCCCGGAACCGACTATGGTTTCCCGCGCAGGCTCCCCGCCGGGTCATCGAAGCGAACGCCGGCGGAGCGCCAGTCGGCATCGTTTACGGTCGGAACTACGACGGTATCTGATCGTCTTCGAACCTCCGACTTTCGCTCTTGATCGAGGAAAACGTGCTTGCCACACGCCGTCGCTGCAGTGCGTCTTGCGACGATCCAAGAATTTCACCTCTAACGTCGCAATACGAGTGGCCCCGATCGCTCCCTTCGATCATTGCCTCGTCGTGAACGGAGACCGACGGATGACGCGCGGACGAGGCCATTTTCCATCATTCCATGCTTTTCGTATGCAAGCCGGCGGGGCTCGCTCTGAGCACTCTAATTTTTTCACAGTGAACGTACCGGCCGCCTCGGACACTCGGCGAAGAGCACCCTCGGAGGAACCGTGCGGGCCGAAACGACCGGGAGGTGGACGCGCTACCGAAACGCGTGCGAGCGGCGATGCCCCGGGCGACGCTCGACCCCCGTTTGTTTCCCCCGAACACCGCGTACCGCCGCAAGCGACGGAGGAGACGGCGGCGGCGGCGGCAGCAGCGACGACGGCGGCGAGGCCGAACGATCGCGTGCCGATGCCGACCGACCGACCGACCGACCGAGAGGACGGAAGCGGAAGCTACGGAGGCGGGTGACGGGCTACCGGAGAGACCGTCGCAGCGACGATGCGCGCAGAGCTCCGCGGCCCGACCGCGCACGCACCGGCGAATAGGGCCGGGAGTGCGAACGGACGACCGAAGCGGACGCGCGCGAGGCACGCCCGCGACGGCGCCGTCGCCCCGAACGTGCTGGGGCACGTTTTCGAGACCCGAATTCCGACTACGAGCTTTTCAAACGCAACAATTTTAATATACGCTACCGGAGCTGGAATTACCGCGGCTGCTGGCACCAGACTTGCCCTCCGGTCGATCCTCGTTAACGGATTTGAAGTGTACTCATTCCGATCGCGGGGCCTCGACAGAGTCCCGCGTCGTTATTTTTCGTCACTACCTCCCCGTGCCGGGAGTGGGTAATTTGCGCGCCTGCTGCCTTCCTTGGATGTGGTAGCCGTTTCGCATGCTCCCTCTCCGGAATCGAACCCTGATTCCCCGTTACCCGTTGCCACCACGGTCGGCACTTACCGGGCCGTCGACAGTTGATAGGGCGGACTCGCGGGGGACCCGTCGCGCGAAGGCTAGTCGATACTAGCCCGTGCGATCGTACTGACAGTTATCCAGAGTCACCAAAATCGAAGGGGCGTGAAGCCGACGCACGCCTAAACCCGCGCGCGTGCGAAGCACGGCGACGGCGGCTGCTGCGACGGCCCGTACTCGTCGGTCTCAGTCTAATATTTGCGCCGCGACCAATGCGGAAGGCCGACCGTATCGTCGCGACCGGCGGCGGCGGGAACTGGCGAGCAGTCCCGGAACCAACCCGGCCGAGCGGGCGCCGGCGACGACCGGCAGCGGCTGGGACGACGCCGAGCACGCGGAGGCGCTGCGGCGACGAAGACCGCTGCTGCTGCCGGAAGCCGTTTTTCGGCCCGACGCCCGGGTGCGACCTGCGATCGCGGCTTCGGTTGCATGTATTAGCTCTAGAATTGCCACAGTTATCCACTCTCCTCGCGGTGAGGAATACGGTCCCGAGGATTAGGTCCGGTTCCTGAGCCATTCGCGGTTTCACCATTCGTTTACGGCATGAACTTACACTTGCATGGCTTAAGCTTTGAGACAAGCATATGACTACTGGCAGGATCAACCAGGTATCGTCGTCGTCGTCGTCGTCGCTGTAGTAGCGTCACCGTCGCGTCGGTCGGCTGAGAGCGGAAGTCGAGGCGGATGTCGAGGCGGAAGTCCCGCTGCTGCCATCGCCGCCGCCGCCGCGCGGAGAGCAAACGAAAGCGAAGAGGAGGAGGAGGAGGAGGAGGAGGAGGAGCCTGAAAAATCGCGGCCGCCGCTGCTGCTGCGGTAGCCGTTCGTTCGTACGTACGTTACGCGTCCTAATCCGCCGCTCTGCTGTAGCAGCGGAAAAGCGCGCCAGACGGAAGAAAAAGAGTTCGCCGAGTAGAAACGGTTTGCGATCCGACTGCCGCACACCGGGCCGCTGCGGTAGGACGGGCGCCGGTGCGGGTTGAAGAAGCGAGGCGGTTTCTGGCTGCTGCTGCCGCCGCCGCCGCCACGCGAGAAGGACGACGAGCGGGGAAGCGAGCGAGCCGAAACGATTGCGACAGCACGGGCTGCGGTCAACGAGAAGCGTGTGTGCGATGACGAAAACGGCGTTGTCGGCAGCCGCCGAA
>NC_142937.1:63599711-63602211 GCF_046866305.1 Octopus bimaculoides | reverse complement strand
TGGAGTCGATGTAATCGATTTAATCTCTTTGTTTGTCCTTGTATGTCCCCTCTATGTTTAGCCCCTTGTGGGCAATAAAGAAATATATATATATATATATATATATATATATATATATATACGACGGGCTTCTTTCAGTTTCCGTCTATCAAATCCACTCACAACGCTTTGGTCGGCTCGAGGCTATAGTAGAAGACACTTGCCAAAGGTGCCACACAGTGGGACTGAATCTGAAACCATGTGGTCAGTAAGCAAGCTACTTACCACACGGTCACTCTTGCGTATGTATGTGTAATATAAAAATAATAATGCATATTAGCATTTATATTAATAATAAAATTATTATTAATTAAGAATGTGGTTTCCTATTTAAAAAAAGGACATTGAACTGGATACATCACATAAAGACATACCGATACCCTCTCACAAAGAGTATATTCAAGACGTAATAATATAACTAAGAGGGTGAGATGGGAAGCATTACTCTGTGATAAGGAACATAATATGGAAGAAAATATTAATGAAACTACTAATGAAGAACTTAATTAAATTCGGAGAAACTTTAAATCAACAAACGTGCCGCCAACAAACGGAAGATTGATGAATTTTGAGGAGGATTTATGGAAATTAGTCGGAAACATTAAATCTTATTTTTAGCAAACACGGTGCTAGTTAGTACCCTCTGTCACTTTTGCGACCTCTCTCTCTTGCTCTCACTCTCTCTCTTTCTCTCTCCCCCATCTCTCTCTATATCTATCTATCTATCTAGCTATCTAGCTATCTATATATATATATATATATATATATATATATATATATATATATATATATATATATATGCTTATTTCCTCGTGTTCCTTTCTGTCGAAGAGCGCAGGCTCGAAACGTAAAAGACTTTCTTACCTTCCCGAGCGTCAGACTTTGCTTGTTGTTTATACACCTAACTTCGTCTTTTGTTTTTCTGTAAATTTCAACTAAATATATATATATATATATATATATATATATATATATATATATATATATATATATATATATATATATATATATATATATATATATATATATATATAGTTCAAATTTACAGAAGACGATAAAACGAAAAATATAGAAGCGGAGAGAGAAAATATGTATAGGGATTAACGGTTCAACATGTAATTTGATTCTCTGTCTGAAGAATTTCCTACAGACGATATTTTACACGTCTTTCTACTAACTGTACAATTTTGCATTATCTATTAGCAAATAAAACATGTGTAAGGATGAATAATTAATACGAAAGAATTTTCCAGTCTCTTGTTTTGAAATCATTACTCTGCAGAAAATATGTTTTCCAGTATTTTTCAGTTCTTTCGCATACCCCAAATAAATATCACATATCTACATACGGATTTGGAAGAATGAAGTAAGGAAATGTGCTTGAAGAGAACTCAATTTGGATTTTAAAACTATATATATACACGTTCTGTTATTACACACACACTTGCAGACTCTCACGCACGCACAGATATTCACCTCCCTTTTTCACTCTCCTGTCTTAGAAAGAACTTTTCCTCCACCACCTCCTCTTCCGGTCCTTCCACAATGTAACCTCGTGGGCATCGGTGCCGATTTTCTCTTCCTCCGTTTTTCCATTCTTTGAACTTTCCGTCTTTCCGACGAAGGGCTCCACCTGAAACGTCATACTCTCTCTCTTTCCTTTCCCGAGCGTCCAATAACACTATCCGTATCACGTCCTCACATTGTTGTTTTTTTGTTATTGTTTTTTTGTGTTTTTTTGAAACTATATATATATGTGTGTGTGTGTGTGTGTGTGTGTGTGAATAGATAGATAGATATATACATATATATATATATATGTATGTATATATATATTCTTTAATTTCTTTCAGTCATTTGACTGCGGCCATGCTGGAACACCGTCTTTAGTCGAACAAATCGACCCTAGGACTTATTGTTTGTGAGCCTAGTTCTTATTTTATCGGTCTTTTTTGCCGAACCGCTATGTTATGGGGACATAAACAACCAACGGTTGTCGACCGATGATGGGAAGTGAAACACAGACACACAAACATATACATATAAGACTGGCTTCATTCAGTCTTCGTCTACCAAATCCACTCATAAGGCTTTCGTCAGCCTGACGCTACAATAGAAGGTGCCACACAGTGGGAGTGAACCCGGAGCCATGTGGTTGGTAAGCAAGCTAGTTACCACACAACCACTCCTGCGTTAATATATATATATATATATATATATATATATATATATATATATATATATATATATATATATATATATATATATATATATATATATATATATATATATATATATATATATATATATATATATATATATATATATATATATATATATATATATATATATATATATATATATATATATATATATATATATATATATATATATATATTGGCCTAACTCCGTTTAGTTGAGATTAGGGGCAGCTGATGAAGGAAATATTCTCTATGTGGCT
>NC_142937.1:63587211-63594711 GCF_046866305.1 Octopus bimaculoides | reverse complement strand
TCACCAGATATTAATACCAACAGCCGTGGTGACTGATTGACATCCGTGAAAAATTCAGAAGAAAGAAGTTTTCTATGGATCAATGGTTAGGAGTCTTCAAACAATATACTCAAAATACATTTTTAGTTTGACACCCATTATTACTGGAACGCAAGGATATGTGTCTAACCGCTTGGAATTTGCTTTCTTGGAAGAATAAACTTAGTTACGTAATTCATACGCGAAAGAAAGCTCCGATATCAGGGACAATAAATGTTTGCAAGAATTTCCTTAAACTTAAAGTGTGAATGGTTGCGCATATAACCGCATGTGGACCGTTGGTGATTTTTTTTCCTGCTTCTCCGTCCGTTCTGATCCAGAGCTGACAACGTAAAGCAATGGAATCGCAAACATCACGAAAAAATTAGTTTGGTATTTGTGAGCACTCTCGTTCAATGGCTGCTCTCAAATCAGTGACTGTTGCTGGCTTCATAGCGTAGACTTTGTCTTTTAGGTATCCCTGTATAAAAAAGTCTTGTAGTGTGAGGTTTGGTCAACGCGGAGGGTATTCAACGAAACCCCTTTGTCCAATCCACCTGTTTAGCGAGATCTCATCAAGGAAGGATTTAACATCGCGATGGCAGTGTGGGATGCCCCATCTTACTGAAAATAAGACTCCTCATCTTCAAAGTCTTCTCTAATGTTTGGCATGACAGACTGTTGCAGCAAGTTCAAGCAAATGGGACCAGTCACAGTAGTGTCAAAAAGGAAAGGTCCAGTTAATCCTCTTGATGATAATCTACACCACACTGTAATTCTTCGTAAATTAACATGGTGTTCTGCCATAACATGCGGATTCTCAGGTCCACAGTAAGTGCAATTGTGACGTTTAATTGAACCATTTAATTTGAATGTGGCTTCATCACTCCACACAATCTTTTTTGGAAAGTGTGCATCTTCTACACATCGTGCCAAGTACCACTTGCAATACTGCACAATTCGATCTAGATCATCGTCATTGATAGCATGGACTAATTGGAACGTAACGTTTCCATTGACAACGCTTCAAAATGCGTTGGACAGGCGATTTTGAAATACCTACCTCACGACTCGCTTGCCGCAGATTTTCTTGGATATTGGTGATACGTTTCCAGCACTCCTTCCTGCTTTGTGAGGGTTGTCAATGTTCGTAGTCTTCCGGAACACTTCTCGTGGACATTCTGAAGTTTCATCGGCTTCAAACTTATCTCTAATTCGAGTGATGGTAAGTCGCATTAGTGGATCTGTTTGAAACTCCATCCTAAACTGTCTTTGCACTTCAACTGCGTTTTCACACTCTCAGTAGCATTTTAGAATGAATTTCCTTTGTTCAAAGCTTACTCTGACTGCCATCATTAATTCAGGTGGGTTTCATCTGGAAAGAAAAAACATCAATTGAGTTATCAGCTGCTACAGTGTATATATATTTTTGGGGGACACCTTGTATAAATAAATAAATAAATATATATACGTAAATATATATATATATATATATATATATATATATATATATATATATATATATATATATATATATATATATATATATATATATATATATATATTCATACATACATACATACATACATAATTACATACACACATGCATACATGCATACATACATACATACACATAAACATATATATATACATACATACAGATATATATATATATATACGGCTCAACAGATATTAATACCACAGCAGCCGTGGTTTTAAGTCTTAAACACGGCTGTTGGTGATATCTTCCAGACTAGTATGGCATAATTTATATTTTCTTTTACAGTGTGCAGTTTTAGAGGCATCAATTATCTCTCTTGTTAATATGATATTTAATAGATAACTCCTATTTCTGGGTAGCAAAGGTGTAGCCGTTCACCAAGGATGTCAAGGAGAGGATAGTGTTCCTCTTAATGTTGATATTCTCCAACTTGTGGGATATGTAACTGTGCATAATTAGTCTGAGTATTTCTCCTCCAGCTCTCTGTTTTGAGTAAGTCCAACTACTCTCGTTTCACATGAACCAGCTGTAGACACAAAATACTTATTCAGGAATTTTTCACTTAATCTTATGGCCCTATCATGTATACACTCAACAGCTGTTGAGTGTAGTGTACATATGGTGTACTCCTTTCTCTCTTTACTGTTCTGTAAATGTCGAAATGATACGATGTTGCACCAAAAAGGCAGTCTGGACCGAATGTTCATACCTTTGCCACAGTTCGCTCCAACTAATATACATCCTGCCAATGTTACTATTGATGGGGGAAGTTACTGAGAGATTTATATCATTCTAATCCTGATATTTAAATTAGGGATTTCTTCAAGTGTTCAAGCTTGCATCATAAATGTTGGTGCTAGCACTGGTACTGCGATAGCATCGCGGAATATAGTTTTATTGGCCTCAGACAGCTCTGATTTCCATATAAGACTATGTACGTGTGCATCTATGCAAGTGAAATTGTGTGTCTGTGAAGGCTAGCAACGAACAACACATCATAAATGTATAAACAGTCAAATAGATACTGTATTGCTATATATATATATATATATATATATATATATATATATATATATATATATATATATATATATATATATATATATAGTTGAAATTTACAGAAAAACAAAAGACGAAGATAAGTGTATGAACAACAAACAGGTGTATTAGTTTTACCCTCGGGAAATTGAGAAGGTATTTTACACTTCGAGCCTACACTCTTCAGCAGAAAGGAATAAGAGAAAATAAAGACAGGGAACTGAGAAAAAACTTGTGGATTTAGCGATAAAGCATGGCGACTGGTTGGGGGGGGAGGTGTGACAGGAGAGGAAGAAAGAAGGGGAGATAATAAAGTACAGTTGGTCTCAAAATGAAAGTGCATGTGTGTATGCGAGAATGTGTAAGTGTGTGTGTGTGGATAAGGGCTAGTGACTTGAGCGAGTGGATGTGTGCGTGTGTGTGTGCGTCTGTTATGTGTGGGTGTGTGGATGATAGTGTGTGGGTATGCAGATGATGATGTGTAGTGTGGGTGCTGGGAAGTGGTCAGTGGTAGTGTTGGGGTGGAGATGTGGGTGGGGAGATGTGGTATGAGGTGGAGGTGTGGGAACTAGGGGTCGGATATGGGGGAGTGGAGTGTGTCGGTGTGGAGCGTGGGTGGAGGAAGTATCAATGAAGAGAGAAGGTGGGTATGAGTGAAGACAGGAAATAGGTGTCAGATGAAGAGAGGAGGAAAGTTGAGCCCTTGTGGTGCAAAGGAGCGAAGAGAGAAGATTAATTCCTGTTCACGGTGAAGATGGTAGTCCGGATGACCCCAGTGCAAAGATAATCCGAACACATACAAGTGTTGTAGTGAATGACCGGTAGAGCAGAAATTGCGCGAGCCCTGTGTGTCATTTCCGAGTCTAATGTCTCGGAGGTGCTCTGCGAACCGATCATCCAACCGGCGTCCCGTTGACCGATGTAGAGGAGAGTAGAAAGAACAGGAGATGCAGTAAATCACGTTGCTAGAAGTGCAAGTAAAGGAGTTTGTGATATGATAGTGACGATGATGGGTGCCTGTGAGGATGGTGGTGTTGGAAGGGTAGGGGCATGTGCAGCAGCGTGGGCGGGAGTAGAGAAACAAGCCAGGTTGGGAGGTGGGTTTAGGAAAGAAACTGTGGACCAGGGGGTCACGCGGGTTGTGGGCTTGTTTGAAAGAGGGAAGTGGTAGGTTGGAGAAAATGTGCGAGGTGGAAGGGTTGGACTGGGGTCGCCGAAAGGCTCGCAGAATGGTATGCTGGAGGGTGGAAGGGTGGTAAGTGTGAAGAAACGGGAAACGGACAACGATTGGGCGGGCGCGGGGAGAGAGAGCAGAGGCACGGTCCACGGAACGTGCTCTGGCAAGGGCTATGTGGATAGTGGAGAGGGGATATCCACGAAGGATGAAGTGGCAAGCCATGAGTTGAGACTGAGTCTCAAAGTCATGGTTGTCATTGCAAAGCCTGCGCAGACAGAGGAATTGGGAGTAGGGGATGAAGAGCTTGGTGTGTGTAGGTGGGAGGAGGAGAAATTAAGGTATGAGTGTATGTCGGTGTGTTTGTAGTGGATGGAGGTAGTGGGAGCGGAGTCGTGTATGTTGACCGAAATGTCATCTGCTTGTTGTCTACACCACCTGTCTTCGTCTTCTGTTTTTTTTGTGTGAATTCTTCCCCTATATATATATACGTATGTGATAAGAAGCATGGTTCCGGGTTCAGTCCTAATGCATGACACATTGGGCAAGTGTCTTCTACTATAGCCTAGATCCGACCAAAACCTTGTGAGTGGATTTGGTAGGCGGAAACTGAAAGAAGCCCCTTGTATATTATACGTGTGTATATACAGACACAAAAACACATACACATAGATATATACATACATATATATATATATATATATATATATATATATATATATATATATGGAAAGAGACAGAGAGAGATAGGTAGATACATACATAGATACATATATACATACAGATACATATGTATATATATATTTATTGATAGATAGATAGATAGATAGATAGATAGATAGATAGATAGATAGATAGATTCGGTCGTGTGTACATAAACACTTACACAGAGTTAGAGCAGGAATACAAATAAATGTTTGACACGGCAAATAGATGGATGGATATGTTCCTCTCAGGAACATGATATCGATCTGAATTATCTATCATAATTCTGCTAAACAAGAAATGATTTGCATGCAGCTTGGAAAATCACGGAATGTATAAAACAAGTCTCCGACAAAACCCAGTAGCACAATAAGTCTTTCATCCTGCCTCCCCCCTCTCTCTCTCTCTCTCTCTCTCTCTCATAAACTTTCTTTCATTCTTTATGTACGCGAATGTGTGCGTGCGTTCGTGCATGCGTGCGTGCATTGGTGTCTGCATGTTCGAAGGGGTTCTGAAAAGTTCCTGGCTTTAAGGGTATCACGAAAGGCCAGGTTGGAGACCCAACCTTCCGAGTTCTTTTACAGGGCTTACAAAAGATGAGAGAGCGCTGCAATATACGTGTGAATCTAAAAGAGAATATGTTGAATTAAATCATAATTCACTGATCCTCCAGTATTTTCTTTTGCCCAAAGCCAGGAAGTTTTCAGCCACCCCATTCGTATGTATGTGTGTGGTTATGCGTCTGTGTATGCGTGACTGCGTTCGTGCGTGTGTTATAAGGAGAGTAAGTATTTTCATGTTTTCATGTTCTTTTGGATTTGGATACGTAGGCAACATAAGTGGAGTTCATGTTCTGGATGCGTGTTTTTTGAGCTGTAAATGAGATTTGGTTAACGTCATAACCAGTGTTAACATTTGCAGAGAAATGGCTGAAGCAGCCGAATATGCGTGACAGGTCAATGTATCAATAAAGAGAATGGTAAGTATGTCAAGAGGGATGGTGTACAGCTGGATGTTGTAAAAAAAAGTCCACCTTTGGACATGGTGGAATCGCTGTTATTAATCATAACTGGATCGATCAAAGGACAGCCAGTCGGCGGGGGGGGGGCGGTACTAGTCAGGAAATGATGGGACGTGAAATTTGGTCACAGACATGGCTTTGCATTAATGCAGTTTACAATGCGTTTCAGGGTGTATGTATTGTGTGTGTTCGGAACCTTGACGTACCGGAAGTACTTCCACTTACAGTTACCACGCAATTTCTAAAGAGCTAGCAGCTGTTCTGTGTTGAAGTACTTCCTGGTTTTATAGCAAACCCAACCTTTGTTATAATGTCTCGGCTATCCGGAGAATGTTGGTCTCCATGAGAGGTTCTCCAGCAATTATTAGCCTTATGAGTGGGTGAGAGATGCAGATATGTAGACGTGGTAATTGTGTTTTCATGAGGCATTAAGTGTTTCTTGGACAGCTATAAACCTTTAAACTGTTTGAGTCCCCTAGTAAGCTTCATATATTTTCATTATTTCTTATTCATAATGATTACATATATAAAAGGATAGCTAGCTAGCTAGATAGATAGATAGATAGATAAATAGATAGATAAATAGATAGATAGATAGACAGATAGACAGATAGATAGATAGATAGACATACTTTTTATCTATCTATCTATCTATCTTTATATATATATATATATATATATATATATATATATATATATATATATATATATATATATATATATATATATGTATATGTATATATATATATATATATATATATATATATATATATATATATATATATATATATATATGCATGTATATGTATATTCTATTATTCTTTTATTTGTTTCAGTCATTTGACTGCGGCCATGCTGGAACACCACCTTAATGGGTTTTATAGTCGAAAAAGTTGACACCAGGACTTATTCTTTGTGGGCCAGGTACTTATTCTATCGTTCTCTTTTGCTGAACCGCTATGTAAGCGGGACGTAAACACACTAACATCGGTTGCCAAGCAGTGATCGGAATGGAGGGACAATCACAGATACAAAGACACACACACATAGATACACACACACACATAAACACACACACACACACACACACACACACATATATATATATATATATACAACGGACTTCTTTCAGTTACCGTCTTCCGAATCCACTCACACGGCTTTGATCGGACTGAGGCTATAGTAGAAGTCACTTGCCCAAGGTGCCACACAGTGGGACTGAATCGGCAACCATGTGGTTGGGAAACAAACTTTTTACCATACAGCCACACCTGTGCCTATATATAAATATAAATATATATATATATATATATATATATATATATATATATATATATATATATATATATATATATATATATATATATATATATATATATATATATATATATATATATATGGCGAATTATCCGGTCTAGGAGGAAGGATGTTGAATACAGTTGCATTTACAGAAGATAGAATTATCTGCTAGGGTGGGATGCACGCATACATACACAGACAGAGACACACACGCATGCACACACACACACACACACATACACACAGACGCGCGCATATATTTATAATATTTTTATAATCTTAAAACTTATATGTGATCACCGTTTATTGACTCAACAAAGTAATCTAATATTGGAGCATATAAGCCTTCGAGGGAAAAAGAGTAGGTTGTTCGTGCACGTGTGACTCGAACCCACACCTCTATGTTTTCACAAGTGTGCCACCATTACATCAACGTAGCTAAATTCACATTTTTTTTCCGATGAAGGAAAAGTTAGAGGTTGTGAATCCAACCAACTAAGGGATAATATCTATCCAATATGTGTGTGTGTGTGTGTGTGTGTGTGTGTATGTGTGTTTCTCATTTATATACCTTTCTATTCCTACAAAACTACCATACCATTAAGCTAGATTTATTATTTAAATTCTATTATTCCTCTTTTGATAACTTTATCTTTCCTCTGTTTATACTTTATCTAGTAAAAAAATATAATACACCTAATAATAATAATAATTGATTCCGTTGTATGCATATACATATATATA
>NC_142937.1:63572211-63582211 GCF_046866305.1 Octopus bimaculoides | reverse complement strand
CTTATCAATTATTCACTTAGCTGCGCTGATAATTTGGTATAATCTATTGCCACCCTGAGAGAAAGATCTTGGTAGACTGTTTCAGCCAACGTCTTAAGCGGCCTACTTTCACTCGCACATTAAAATCTGTAATTAAACAAAACTACAACTTCATTGACCTTCACTAATTACAAAATAATGAAAATGCCAATAGCTTTTGCTTTAATAGTTGAGAAGACAATTTTCGTGTGAAAATCAAGTTAGTGACATTTAAAAAGCATATACAAGCTTGATTAAGCAGACAAACTAGCATTTTCAGATATTTCAATCAAGGTTTTCTAGTTGTTATTGCAACCATCGAAGCCTGCAATTGATAGTAGACACGTTGAAAATTATTTTTAAAATCAAATTATATCCACAGTGTACGTATGTGTGAGTGTGTAACACGTGTATGTACGTCTGTATTCGCATCAGTGTATACGTAAATCTGTCTGTCTTGTATGTATGTATTTATGACTATATGTATGTATGTATACATGCCTGTCAGTATATTTGTGCGTGTGTGTATATATATATATATATATATATATATATATATATATATATATATATATATATATATATATATATATATATATATGCATATATATATATATGCATATATGTATATATGCATATATATATATATTCATATATATATATATATATATATATATATATATATATATATATATATACACACACACACATATATACATATGTATATAAGTGTGCATATATGCATGTATGTATGTATGTATGTATGTATGTATGAGTATGTTTGTATGTTCGTTTGTATATGTATGTGTGTGTATGTGTGTGCATTTGTGTGTTTGTGTATACGTACGTGTTTCAGCTGTAAGGTCACTACTATGTAAGTGATTGAGTGATATCTGATCGATACCTTTTTACCTTTCTCTATTTTCTCAGCTGATATTTTGTTTTTGTTTTTGTACATTTTATTTTGTTTTCACCTTTTTTATTTTTCCATTTTTTATTTGTTTTGTAATGTTTTAGTAATTATTTCACACATCCTTGCTTTACAACATCAGCTCTATAAACTATTTGCCCATGGATATGTCTACTATTTTTATAGGTTTATTTCAGCAAAGTCATTACATTCATTCATGTTAGAGGGAGATGGTTAGTTTTATTTTACTTGTTGTTGTAGTAGTACTTGTTGTCTTAGTCGTCGTTGTTGTTGTTGTCGTTGTAGTTGTTGTTGATTTTATCATAACAGACGCCATCCAAATAGTCTTTTTGTAATTCTTCATATTTCGCAGTCATTTAACGAATAGTCGTAATATAGTTTTTGGTTACACGAGTCCGTTTTTAAACACCTTCATATCCTTAGAGTATGCAGGGCAATACTCAAAACTTGTGGATCTCATTCCGTTGCAGTCAATGTTTGTTTAAAGCATCTGGAAATCTATGTTTGTAAATTGAAAATAAAAAGGGAGTGCATTTAGCGTGGAATGTGTTAGGGGAGACACAATATGGATGACGACAGGAGAAGAAATAGGTAGAATGGGTGCATCGGAATTATGCAGTATACAAGATCAGAGACTGTAGTAGTAACGGTAGAAGAAACAATGTGTCTGTGTGACTGTAGTGTTAATGAATATGATCTACCAACCAACCAACCAAACGATTTTCTGTTGGATTCATTTAACACCTGTATCGTCTCAAATGGCTTTATACTAGTATCTTAATCTGGCGAGTTGGCAGAATCGTTAGTACGCCTGTCGTAATGGCTAGCGGCATTTCAGACGTCTTTACGTTCTGAGTTCAAATTCCGCCGAGGGTGACTTTACCTTTCATCATTTCGGAGTCGATAAAATAAGTACCAGTTGAACACTGGGGTCGAGGTAATCGACTTAAATACTCCTGTATAAGATTATAAAAACTGCATCGCTCTGCCAAGCCATGTCGAGCCAGTGCGGCAGAGTAGGCTCGTCAAACCAATATGATCACAGACTCAAGTTCACGGCTTCCACACCAGAGCGTAGTTGGGGGAGAGAACATGCTGAGGCCGTCGTTCAGCAGCAGACTGAACATAGGCTACACAAGCCCATCGAAATTTAATCAGGAGTGCATGAGTTTTATAGAAAGCTATCAATTTTTTATAGCCGAGCTATATATTGATTCTCAAGGGGGAGCCTAGCATTTGGGGTTTCATTTTTCATGCTATATATGAGCTTGCCGTGGAAAGATTGTTAACGATAGTGAGTCGTATCACTTGTAGCTACACTGAGTGTCTTAATTGTGCATTGTTCATATATAATGAAGATATAATAAAAATTTGTTTGCATCACTAAGTATGTCGCCAATGTTATAAATAATTTCGTATGAGTATATTGAGAGTATCCTGCAAGAGTGCAGTTAGTATGTTCTAATTATATTGAAAGTGTGCTGTAAGTGCGCAGGCCTGGATGTATGCAGTGATATTTTCGGTTTTCTCTCTTCAAGGAAGCAGCGCGAATTTTAGAGGAAGTGTCATGGCTACCTTATGATGAGGTCCTGTGCAGAAGATCAATGAAAAATTAAGGGTAGGGAAATATGTGTTTGAATATGTTTGGTAAAGAAGATCAGAGAAGAAAATTAGAAAACTCGTTGGTCTTCGAGAGCTGATGATTTGCGTGTTTGTCAAAGTTCTGTCAACGAACTTTACATCGTAGTTGTCTGAGAGGCATCTTAAGATTCAGACTAATGAGAAAGATTTAAGGACAACAGTTTTGCTTTCATCAGAATTCTCAAAGGTCTCAGTTCATTCGTGCATGGGTTAGGAGAGCAAATCTTTAATAAATCTGATCCCATAGAAACCATACTGAAGGTCATTATTAAGTATTGGATAGACTCTGCTTGCTATGAAGGCCATTAAGTGGTAGTTGATAAGGTGAAAGCGATGGATTATTGGAAATGAAGCACAGTATGGAGTGACTGTGATAGATTCTTGTAGATAGAGAAATATTCGAGTTCTGCATTTAAGCCAGTTGTTTGGAAAATAGAAAAGATACTGTGAGAACCTTGTTGAATTGAAGGGAACAAAATGGATTTCTCACATACTGAATTTGTGTTTTTGGAGATGAAACTGGTGGATGGGAAAAGATGTGGTTGTGTAAAAGATTTTTGTTGCGTGTCTGGGAAATCGGGTTTTGATATCACAGAATTTGAAATGTTAATTATACATGCGTTAGTGAATCAGTTCAGATTTTTTTTTTTACTTCCTTTGAATTTGTCACCATTTTATTTATGCTGCTTGTTTTACTCATCTCATCTCTCAGAATGAGTAATGGTATTTTAATAGAAATCTTATCTTCAAAGTTGTTTAACCAACGAAATGTGTCGATAAACCACATGTAGACGCAATTAACATATGTCTCAAAAGAATATATTTACACTAATAAATAATTTCCTGGTTTCACAGAACAGTAATTTACTGTAACTGATTTGCATGAATTGCTGTTGTTTATAACCAAAAAGCAGACTAGATCGTCTAAACTTATGATCACCTTCTAAACGACGACGATCCTCCTGGTCTTTTACCAAAAGAATTTTCCTCAACTTTGCGGAGCCCTCTTTCTCTCCAATTCCCGACAATGATGACTCTGTCAGTAGTACCATGCTGAGTCACCCTCCACTTCCACTGCTCGTTTGCAGTCAACTCTACAGACATTTGACAAACCTCCAATTCTATCCCCTTCCATCCTTCCAGGTCCACCACCTTGCATACAAGCATGTCCGGAGTGAAAATGCTCTCAGTCACACCAAATCTTCTTGTAGTATACGTAAATACTTGTAAGTCCCCTCAACTATCACGAAACGCAAAGAATTTGGAAAGCTGTTTTCACTAATTTGTGTATAAAATAATTCTGTCACACATATATATATATATATACACAACTATACCAAGCGTTATGATATACTGTCATCTTTACGTAATTTGATATTTTCCTTTTTTTTTTTTATATAAATGTTGACATATAAATGTTAACACATCACATAAATGTTACCACAAAGGACACCATTCCTAATCAGCATTAGCCACGAGCCTTTCTTGTGGTTGTTGTTGTTCTCATCAATGTTGTCAATATTAGTTTTTATGCATTCATTTTTAGCATTTCGTATACTTTTCCCAGTTCTTCTCATTCTAGCTACAACGAGGATCGCTTGTTTTTGATCGTTATTTTTATAAGTTTTGGCAGAAGGATTTGGGTTATTACATATTTATTTACAGGATGCTCAGGCATATGCGTGGGGAGACAGAACTCATGTTATAGCTATAACTTACTTCCGAATACATAGTCTGAATGTTTAAAAAGAGCGGACACTGCTAAAAGGATCCAACGACGGTGGTATTAACAGAGACGACGGATTAAGTTTTCTAACCAAAGATTTCTTTCTACTTTCCTTCATGCTCCCTCTTCCGATGGAGAAATGCAGCTAATATTGTTATGGCTCCATATTTTTTCTGTACTCAGTTCTCTAACAGCCATGTTGGAAGTATATGTTTATCTTCATAGCAACATAAAAAAAAAGCAAACGAAAAAATTAAGAGGAAGAATAAAAACACATAACAACTAAAAAAATTATTCTGCCTCTAAATGGGGAAAATATATATCAATTCAACTGTTTCCATTCTTCATCGATAAGTTAACAGGATAATTAAATCAATAAAAATCTACCTTACGTTAGGAAACTAACAAAACAAGAAAAAAAAAACATACATAAAATCCGGCGGGGGTGAGTTCAAGACACGCTTTACGCATTAACTTCTAACAGTAACAAAAATACCTGCAACAGCCACAACATAAAAACAACAACAAAAACAATAATAATAATGACGATAACGATAACGATGATGATGATGATGATGATGATGATGAGGATGATGATGATGATGATGATGATAGTAATAATAATCACAGGAAAAACTACAATAGTAATAATATTATTGTTAATAATACTCTATGAGGAAAATGCTTCAAATAAGATTTACAATAAAAATCTATTTTCTTAACAGAGTATTTGAGAAACAAGCTATATTTTCCTCTTTACTTAGTTCTAAATCTATGATACTAAGGGCAAGAGAAAGTATGAATCTGTTCGGTAAAAACAGGTGATAAAAATCATATAAAACTCGTAAAAGTAATTCTACCTATCAGTAAAGGTGAGTTTATGTACACATTGACGATTCTCTATGTTTTTGTTGTGCCGCTGTGTCGGTGATGGTGATGGTGATGACGACGACGACGACGACGACGATGACGACGACGATGATGAAAATGGGATGTTGTTGTTGCTGTTGTTGTTGTTGTTGTTGTTGTTGTTGGTGGTGGTGGTGGTGGTGGTGGTTGTGACGCTAGCAATAGTCGTGATGGGGGAAACGGATGATGATGTTCGCGGCTGTTTTTCGTTTGTTGTAATTACTTATGTTATCGCTCATTATGACTGTTATTTCTGTGGCTGTGGTACTTATTTAGAATTCATTTTTCTACTACATTTTCTCCTTTTCTTCTTTGTCTTTTTCTCATTATTATCATCATCATCATCATCGTCATTATTATTATTATTACTATTATTATTATTATTATTATTATTACTACTACTACTACTGTCATCTATTGTTGTTAATGAAAATATTAATAACGAGTATGTTATCACCAAAGCACTAATGTTTTTCGTCATGCAGTATTTATATTTCCTCTCCGTCTGTTTCTCGTTCAATTTTCTTCAGGTTCCAACTCCCCGAGTCGATAAAATAAAGCACCAATCAAGTATACAGGAGTCAATGTAATCGACCAAACCCTCCCCTCAAAACTGCTTGTCTTGTTCCAAAATTGCAAAGAATTATTATTATTATTATTATTATTATTGTTATTATTATTATTATTATCTTGTTGACACGGCGCTTGTTTCCAAATCACCCCTATTGTTATCTTGTTCTTTTAATGATATATAAGACTTCATAACCTAACATGTCTTCTCCTTAAATTAGTCAGTAGGGTGTAATTTGTGAGAGATTTGGGTGCTATTTCCAGTAAGTTAAATGACCACCTAGAAGCTCTCACATTGGCTTGTCTCTGGTGAGGTGAACTAAATAAGAAACAAGTAGCTATTTCCAATTCACTACCACACAATATATTATACCTGGTCCTTAATAGGTTCCTTTTCTGTTACCTTCAAACAGTATTAGCTAAAAAACTCAAGATGCAACTTACCGTGCACTTTGTCACTCTTCCATCGACATCGAACTTTCAGTTCAGGGAATGACAAATGAGGTCACCATGAAGTGATATCTATACGCCATTGGATTATAGTGATAAGCGCTGTTACAACACGAAGTGAGATGACTCGGAAGAGCATGAAACCGCAAGTTTTACATGAGAGTGTCTCTCTCTTAGGATGAAATGACAACAGCTAGGGATCCCGCGACGCAGTGATTTTACTGGGTGCCTCGATAACAACCAAGGGTATTATATACATGTGTGTGTGTGTGTGTGTGTGTGTGTGTGTGTGTGTGTGTGTGTGTACGTATACATGAAAATATTTTTTTCAGAATGAGATAAAAAAAACCAAGTCTGTGAAGATTTTAGAAAATTTATAAATGGAAGGTCTTACAGCTGTTTCCAGGATGTCTGTTATATTCCTTCATCGGAGACGGTGTGCGAAAATCATTAAGCAATAATTAATTTGGTTAAGATACGAAATAGAGAGTGAAGTGGAGGAATGAAAATAGATGTGAGATATGCAGGGATATTGCATTTGTAGATCCATTATTTTTGGCAGAATGGTATACATATAAGATTCCAATACCTTGTGAGTAAAATCCAATAGTATCTAAAATTGGTCATTCCAAGTATAGAGTTTGTACACAGTGCTATTGAATCAACGGTTTTGGGTCGTACTGACACCATTACCTCTCATAACCCATATATATATATATATATATATATATATATATAGATATATAACCAGAATGGCTCTGGCGAAAGTAGCATTAATTTTTCTAGGTCGTTCAATTTTTGTCAACTGATCAACAGACCAATTGAGTAGACCATGGGTAATGTACTAATAATTACTACTGGAAACAGTTGTTAGACAAATCTCCTATAATAAAGAAAAATATGTAATGACCATTATTTATACCTCGTCTTATATATACATATATATATATATATATATATATATATATATATATACATGCACATGCCTACATACATACATACATACATACATACACTTATAACAGATGCAGTTGCGAACTAATGCTGTTCATAGGATAATCCTCTATTCCTTTGTCATCTTATTTTGTAATTACCGTCCCATAATCACCCAGCAGTTTGTTCTCTAACAACCATATATTGAGTTCTACACCAGATTATTAGTCTCGTTATACTAAGCGAAATATATGTATATGTGATTGAAGGCGCGGGTAAGTAGCTTGCTTACTAACCACAGGGTTCCAGGTTCAGTTCCACTGCGTGGAACCTTGGGCAAGTGTCTTCTACTATAGCCTCGGGCTGACCAAAGCCTTTTAAGTGGATTTGGTAGACGGAAACTTAAGGCGGCGTGCTGGCAGAAACTTTAGTACGCCGGACGAAATGCTTAGCGGTATTTCGTCTGCCGTTTCGTTCTGAGTTCAAATTCTGCCGAGCTCGACTTTGCCTTTCATCCTTTCGGGGTCAATAAATTAAGTACCAGTTACGCACTGGGGTAGATGTAATCGACTTAATCCCTTTGTGTGTCCTTGTTTGTCCCCTCTATGTTTAACCCCTTGTGGGCAATAAAGAAATAGGAAACTGAAAGAAACCCGTCATATATATAAATATATATATACGGTGGCAATAACATGAAATACACAACCAAACGAAGGAAAAACGAGTGAAATATATAAAACAACGAGACAAAAATAGAAACAAGGACAAGTAAACACACAGAATGACCCTTTATCAGTTGTCGGCTGTCTATCTACTCCTCATTTCGAGCTCTATCCTATTACTCTTTCGTTTTTCTCTCTTCCTTTTTCCTATTCTCCCACTCCTGCTTTTTTTCTCACTTATCCTATCTCCAATTTTTTCCTCTCCCCTTCACAGTTCTCTGTTTATCACACTCTCTCCCTCACTCTTCCTCCTTTGCTCACGTGGCACCTCCGTGACCATCGGCCATCTTTCTTCTCCTAACTTGTGTTTCTTTCTTTCTCTCCGTTGTAGAAAATTGTAAATTCTTCTTGTGCACAATAATCCAAATGATCGCTACATGGTATGCATCTAAGTCCGGGATGTTTTATTTGATGTCTGCGCACATTTACACGGTTGGTTAGTTTCGTTTTTGTTTCCCCAGTTCGTTGCATCGTGGGTATGTGATATATCAGGTTTTTGCTTTTACAGTTCATACTTGCATTCACCTTTAATTCTTTTCTATTCTTGAATTTTTTGGCTGGTCCCTGTTCTATTAAATCCCACATCGGGGGTCTCACAATTGGTAACTTGCCTCATTTCTTCCTCTGATGCAAATCTTGCTTTGGTTAGATTTTTTCTTAAGATTTGGTGGTTCCCTTCGGCTGTTGATTATTTGTTGTTACTTGATTATTTATCAGAGACATGGGGACTGGTGTAGAATTAGTAGGAAGCGTTTGGCAGTTTGTAGAATATTGTGGTTCTTGGGACTGTGAATGATAACAAATGGGATATTTTTTATGTTCATTTTTCCGTTTACCCTCAGTGTGAGCGCTTTTTCTTCTTAATGTAGAGATTGGGATATCTTTAGCTTCAGTTATCGCTTGGTCTATTAGTTTGGTGGGATATTTTTGTTTTTTAAGGAACAAGTTAAGTTCTGCAAGGACTTGTTCGTTTTAAGCCTAGTACTTATTCCGACCGTCTCTTTTGCCGAACCACTAAGTTACGGGGACGTAAACACACCCATATTGGTTGTCAAAAGATGGAGGGGGGACAAACACACACACACACACACACACACACACACATACACACACACACACACACACACACACACACACACACACATATATATATATACGGCCGTATAAATATATATTTATAAGGCCTTCTCTCAGTTTTCGTCCACCAAATCCACTCACAAGGCATTAGTCGGCCCGAGGCTATAGTAGAAAACACTTGCCCAAAGTGCCACACGGTGGGACTGAATCCGGAACCATGTGGCTAGGAAGCAAGCTTCTTACTACACACCCACTCCTGCACCTATGTATATACACATTTAGAAATATATATATACATGCACATATACACACATATATAAGTATATGTGTGTATGTGTATGTATACATGTATATATATGTATGCATATATATACATATATATACATGTATATATATGTATACATATATATGTATGTATGTATGCATGTATGTATGTATGTAAGTAAGTGTGGAGGCGCAATGGCCCAGAGGTTAGAGCAGTGGACTCGCGGTCATAGGATCGCGGTTTCGATTCCCAGACCGGGCGTTGTGGGTGTTTATTGAGCGAAAACACTTAAAGCTCCACGAAGCTCCGGCAGGGGATGGTGGCGAACCCTGCTGTACTCTTCCAACAGAACTTTCTCACACTCTTACTTCCTGTTTCTGTTGTGCCTGTAATTCAAAGGGTCAGCCTTGTCACACTGTGTCACGCTGAATCTCCCCGAGAACTACGTTAAGGTTACACGTGTCTGTGGAGTGCTCAGCCACTTGCACGTTGATTTCACGAGCAGGCTGTTCCGTTGATCGGATCAACTGGAACGCTCGACGTCGTAAGCGACGGAGTGCCACCTATGTAAATAAGTATGTATGTATGTGCATCGTTACAAAAACAAGGAAAAAAAGAGTTCATTTGTTGATGCAAGCATTGCTGTATCGTTAACAATCTCGCCTTACTATCATATGGTTTTAAGTTCAGTCCCACTGGGCGTCAAGCATTGTCTATTTATGGCTCACGGCTCACCAATACTTTGAAAATGAATTTAG
>NC_142937.1:63562211-63567211 GCF_046866305.1 Octopus bimaculoides | reverse complement strand
TTACATGTCTGCATTAATGTGATAAATCTTTTAAAACAATGCAGAAGTTAAGCTACATCCTCAGGTGAAAGAAAATCCTTGTTAAGCACTAAAGCCTCAACGTACCGTTTCAAGAACGCAATGTTTAAATAGAACGCTAAAAAATATGGAACACAATAATAATAAAATTAACAAATAATTAGATGATTGTCAAACTCTATATTTCACAAACTCTGTGATTATGAAGGATACATTTATGATTTTCATCTTCTTATACTAAAACTATCTAATAATTATTTCTTAATATCTTAATAAATCTCTTCTCAGAAAACTGTCTTATTAATATATATATTAATTTTATTCTCATTGTCTTCCATACATTCTATGATTTTTCTTTTTTTAAACATTCCCATATCTTCAAATTTCTAAAAAAAAATCTTAGTTTGATATTGTTCTCATTTCTGTTGTTGATTATCAATCCCTTAAATACTTTTATTAAGTTTCAGTCTGTTATTATTTTTCTGTACTGTTTCTCTATTTTTACGATCTTTTATTTATTTAGTAATAAATATATTTCTTTTCTTTTACTACACTAAAAATATCTACTAGTTATTTTTTAATTATATTACTAAAATTCCTTTGCATACACACACACACACACACACACACACACACACACACACATAACACACACACATAACACACATACACATACATATAAACATACACACACACATATATATACATACAGATCCATGCCATTACTGGAACTGTAAAAATATGTAAAACTTTCCAGAAGTTTCTCATTTGAGTATATATGAGCATGTTTAGATGTGCAAATATATGCATGAGCATACATACATAAAACAAAACATACAAATTTATATACATACATACATACATAAACACATACATACATACATACATACATACATACATTCATTCATACATACATACATACATACATACATACATACATACATTCATTCATACATCCCCGTCTGATGTAAAAGCATGTCTGAACTTGAGATCTTCGGGAGAGAATGCAAATCTTTCATTCCTATGCTACAAATGATCACGATATCTGGAGCTATAGATGTCTTGCAAACAACTCGCACATGCAAGTGCTACCAGTCGAGAACTCCGCATACCGGAAGCCAGCAAGTGTATGGGGTCATCAGGTGAGAATGCGTGCCGTTTCGGGGCCTACCTCTCGACGGCATCAATGCGCACCGGCCGTCGAAATATACCAGATGTTCTTCAGATTTAAAGGATGATGGCTAAAACAATATAGTTTCCTTCGCGACCTTGCTACCAAGCAGGGGGCTGGTTAAAAATTATTCTAAATTTAAAAGAGAAAGAGAACATACATATATACACATTATACACACGCGACAGAGTGAAAGAGAGAGAGAGAGAGAGAGAGAGAGAGAGAGAGAGAGAGAGTGTGTGTGTGTGTGTGTGTGTGTGTGAATGAGACGGACATACGTGAATACAGACAGACACATAGACACGCTGGCAGACAGACAGACAGACAGACAGATTGACAAATAGATAGTCAGATAGACAGGCAGAGGGATAGATAGCTAGATAGATAGAGAGAGAGAGAGAGAGAGAGAGATAGGCAGACAGACAGACGGACAGATAGATAGACAAACAGACAGACAGGTAGACAGACAGGTAGATAGGTAGATAGGTAGATAGACAAACAGGCAGACAAACAAGCAGACAGACAGACAGACAGATAGATAGATAGACAGACAGACAGACAGACAGACAGACAGGTAGATATATAGGTAGATAGATAGATAGACAGACAGACAGACAGACAGGTAGATAGATAGGTAGATATATAGATAGTTAGTTAGACAGATAGTCAGGTAGACAGACAGGCAGACAGACAGACAAGCAGACAGACAAACAGACAGACAAACAGACAGACAGGTAGATAGATAGACATCGGAATCCTCCCCTTGTGATCATTTTCAGTGTGATGCCCTTTCAATAAAAATAATCTGCTGAAAACAATACCGAATCGACAACTTTCTCCCTGAATGCAATAAGCGGCTTCCAATCTACGTGCTTGTGTACGTGCGTGTCTGCGTGCGTGCATGTTTGTGCATGTGTGTGTGTATGTGTATGTGTGTATGTGTGTGCGCGTGTGTGTGTGTGTGCGTGTGTGTATGAGTGTGCATGTATTTTGCGCCTAATTACTAATACTAATAGAACCTGTTTCCTTATTTGTATTTACGAATCTCAAACGTTCTCTTTGATTTAATAAAACAGTAATTCAATAGTCCAGAATACTCATGCACACACGCACGCACACCGATTGCCATCACAACCACCTCTTACAACACCACCACCACCACCACCACCCACAACAACAACAGCAACAAAATTGCTCGTTTCCAAAAAAACTGTCAAAGGAAATGTTTTCATTTCTTCAATTCACAACATCCCAGAAGACATACAAATGCACACACGACGCACACATCTCAACGAGTAAGCACTCTTACTCATACCCGCACATACACTCATACACATATACACGAAAACACGTGAAACCGCTCAATAAAATACACCACATTAAGGCTGCACGCACACATGCACACACACACACACGCACACACATATTATTGCTAGTGTCCCCACATCTTTTGTCGTTTTCTTACTCCTCTACACAGCCGTTGCCTTCACTACTCAGTTGTCTTCAATATTTTAAGACATTCGTCCTTTTTTTAATGGTATTATTATTATTGAGTGATAGAGCAGTGCATGCCATCAAAGTGACATGGGGGTAAAATATACGAAGCCCATTATACCCATCATGACTACCCGTCTGATAAGGGTACACCAAGCACATGCATCACAACCATATGTGCGCAACATGGTGATCTCAAATAAACAGCGCATGACCTCGCAGGTGGGGCCCAGTTAGAATTTTCTTTAGGTCGAGTAGCCCATCCCGCTCAAAAGGTCTCTGAATAAGGTTTGTTTAAGGATGTTGAGCAAAACACCCATGTTTCCAAAGGTGAATTATTCAAACCCCAAAGAATTCCTCTCAACACATGGCTATGATGCTTCCCCACTACATTTGTTCTGTTCAGAGATGCACATATCGTCAGCCTCTAAGGGACATGCTCAACTGGTTAAGGTCAAACAACTGACAAGCAAATCGGTGGTATTAAGCAGAATATTTGCTGTAGCCCATCTTTTACACCAAAGAGCAGCGCATGCTATCAAAGTGACACTGGGGTACAATTATACGAAGCCCAATATACCCATCATGACTACCCGTCTGATAAGGGTACACCAGACACATGGATCGCAACAATATGTGAGCGACATGGTGAACTTATATCAAGATAAACAGCGCATGACCTATTGGTAGTTAATATGTTGTGTACGTGTGTATAGGTTTATATTCATAAATGGATATGTAGATAGATATTCATGCTTATATAAATATATGAATGTCATAATTCAGTTTTATTTCAATATTTCTTGCCAATAGAGAAAGAACCGGTTTCTAACCTAGATCCAAAGCTACTTCATTGGAATTTCCAATAATATCAACAGGCTATTTTTATATGTAAGTGTGTATATGTGTATATGTGTATATGTGTATATGTGTATATGTGTATATGTGCAGTATTTGGAGTACGTGCATGTATGATTAGTACGCTTTTGTCTATGTTTTTTTTCGCATGCGTATAGTTGCAAATCTAGACATACGCACATATAATTAAATGACAAACTTCTGTATGTATTTATGTATGTATGAATGTGTATGTGTATGTATGTATATATGTATTATGTATGTACGTGTGTATGTATGTATGTGTGTATGTATGAATGTATATCATTTTAATTCAGAATTAACTTTGACCGGCCAAGGTTGTGAACGAAAGCATCCAGTTTTAACCATTAACCTTTAAATCTTAAGAAGGTCTTATTGAATCTAAAATTTTAAGCTCCGCAATCTCTGGCGAGTCGACTTTCCGATGCCCTGTCGAGTAGGAAAGCACTGAAGTGTTCATAGAAGCCGCGGGTGCCAACTCAGGTGAAGTCGACCATAGATGCAATATCCTCATGAAGGAGCATTGCAGACATTTTGCAGGGGCAATGGACAATGATGGTCTTCTTCGGCCACGAACAGACAGCCATTATCTATCTATGAGTACAGATCTTTTTCCATTCTGTGATACTATTAAATGATGTGGAAACCCCTTTATTCTTCGGAAGCGTGTGAGAGAAGGTACGTCAAACCTTTCCAGTTTAACCACAGCACATAGCCCATGTGTGCCCTTGGCGGAACTCGCCCTATTGCCAGCATCCTGGTAAGTTGTTACAGAGATCCTACATCACATTGAGAATCTCTTGAAGCCCAAAATATAAATGTCAACCAAGTGGACGATTCTCTTTAATATTGGCGTCAACTTACAGCAACTCCACCTACTTATATATTTTAGATAATACTTATGTTAGATTTCTTATATTATTTCACTGGTTTCAATCATTGAAGTATGATCACTTCGGAAGGTTTAGTCAATGTTACTTTTTCATTGCTACTTCTTTTATCGATCACAGAAAGACGAAAGGCGGTGTCAACTTCAGGCCGACTCGATTCGAACGTAGAACACAGAGTAATGTAATAACTTGAAAACACAAAGTACCTTTTTGACTCCCTATTGATTCTGATATCTACCGCCCATGGGTTATTAACCTATATTTTTATCAAAAACATTCGGCTGTGAACCGGTCAGCAGTAACTTCTTATATTTTTGGTGTGCGGTAAAAAGTTGGCTTCTCGACCACATGATTCTGGGTACAGTCCCCATGCCTGGCATCTAGAGCAAGTGTCTCCTACTCTGGGCTTGAGCCAACTAATTTCTTGTATGGGGATTTTGTAAATGGAAACTGAAAGAACCACCTCGTGTGTATATATGTACACATAGATATATACATAAATACATGCATACATACATATATACATACATACACACACACACACACAC
>NC_142937.1:63552211-63559711 GCF_046866305.1 Octopus bimaculoides | reverse complement strand
TCATATATTATATATGTATATATTATATGTTTATACGCACACATAAATACATGCACTCATACATGCATGTGCAAAGATGCACACACGCGTGCGCGCGCGCAACCCAAGACATATATCGTTCCCTAATTTGTTTGTGGCAATCTACTAAACACCTCTTTACACCCATTCATACACACATACGTAGACACGTGCGTAAGGGGTAAGTGTATACATGTGTGTATGTGTGTGTGTGTGTGTGCACGCGCGTGCATTTTTTTTTTTTTTTTCCTACAAGGAAGATTACTGAATCTAGTCTGAATTCCGTTGTAGAAAGTGAAATTTGGTAACTGCCACTACAGCGGAAAGATTTTATAATTTACAAGACGATAAAATAAACGTTGATCGGTATTAAAGTTTCGATTAATGGAATCAATCGATATTCATACGACAGCAGAAGTAGGAAGACACATTAGAAAGAAGCAGACGACACATGTTATATAATGCTTACTTTCTTCCCTCTACGATTGGAGTTCAAGTTACGTTTGGGTGAATGTTACCTTACAAATCACGAACAAGTGATGAAACCCTAATGCAGTGGTATTATAACCCTTTCTTTTTTTCTCTGGACCACTTTGATCTCTATTTTACTCTACTGGACCCTTATAGCCAGTCAATGTTTAACCCTTTAGCATTCAAACCGGCCATATCCGGCCAAACTATTCTACTTCTTTTATGTTCAAACTAGCCAGATCTGGCCGCTCACACCTGCTCTACTATGTCACTCTAAAAAATAAATGTTCACATCATCAAAACCTCAAAGCTACAAGATAATGTTTAATTTATTCAAAACAAAGTATTATGTTTCATAGGAAAATCTGAATGCAAAAGGGTTAAAAAAAACTCCCATAATACTTTTATACTCTTACTCTTTTACTTGTTTCAGTCATTTGACTGCGGCCATGCTGGAGCACCGCCTTTAGTCGAGCAAATTGACCTCGGGACTTATTCTTTGTAAGCCGAGTACTTATTCTATCGATCTCCTTTGCCGAACCGCTATGTTATGGGGACATAATCACACCAGCATCGGTCGTCAAGCAATGCTAGGGGGACAAACACACACAGACACACAAACACACACACACACACATATATATATATATACGACGGGCTTCTTTCAGTTTCCGTCTACCAAATCCACTCACAAGGCTTTGGTCGGCTCGAGGCTATAGTAGAAGACACTTGCCCAAGATGCCACGCAGTGGGACTGAACCCGGAACCATGTGGTTGGTAAGCAAGCTACTTACCACACAGCCACTCAATTAATTATTGATAAAAACTGCGTAAATTTTATTACATATTTTGTGTATTGCAAGGCGGTGAGTTGACAGAATCGTTAGCCCACGGGGCGCAATGCTTATCAGCATTTCATCTTTCTTTACGTTCTGAGTTCAAATTCCGCCGAGGTCGACTTTACCTTTCATCTTTTCGGAGGCCGATAAAATGAGTACCGGTTGAAAACTGGGACCGATATAACCGACTTACACGCTCTTCAGATATTGCTGGCCTCGTGCCAAAATTTGAAGACAATATTTTGTATATTGTAAAAATATAAACAATTTATTGCTCATACATTTTATATGGACCCTCCCCCAAAAGGGACATGTGGACCTCCAAAAGTCATATGGGCTGCGGCTGAGAACCACAGCTCTAATGCAAGAATTTCTTGTTTGTAACCAAGGAAAAGATCTCGACAAGGCAAGACCACAATCAATTTCAGTTATCAACACAATGGTGCTATTTATAATAACTTTATGAAGCTTTTCCGATGACCATGTTAGTCAATAACTTTGTTTCTCAACCTTACTTGTCCTACACCTTACGTCAAGTCTCCATTAAGAGATGCACCCCACGATGAACAAGGACATTTATTACATCAAGTAAAAAAGTTATGGCAAGTTTTATGCACTAGTTACTTACTTACGCCCCATTCTGCAATAACCCACGCCCCTTCAAAATATTGCTTACGCCCTACTTTGAGAACGACTGGTTCTTTAATACTAGTTTCCAGTTAGCTATTTATGGCTTTGTGTTGTGTAACAAAAGATTTTATACAGCATGCGCCGTGTAACAAAAGATTTTCCCCCTGAAATTTGGGAGAGGCGGAATAATCAATTATGTCCTTTCTACTAATAGCCACAAGGCCTGAAATTTTAGAGGAGGAGACCAATCGATTTCATCGGCCCCAGTGCTCAACTGGTATTTATTTTATTTACCTTGAAAGGATGAAAGGCAAGGTCGACCTCGGTCGCATGTTAACTCATAACGTGTAGACGGGCGAAATGCCGCTAAGCATTACACATACACACACACACACACACACACACACACACACACACACACACACACATATATATATATATATATATATATATATATATATATATATATATATATATATATATACATATACACCTATATACATATACATATACACCTATATACATATACATATACACCTATATACATATATACATATATATATTTATACATACATTTATATATGTGTGTGTACATATTATTATTATTATTATTATTATTATTATTATTATTATTATTATTATTATTATTATTACATTTCGGGAAGATCATTTTTTTTTCCTTTGGTTTTTTGCCAAATAAAATAAACACACACTATATAATCGTTCTTCACTCGTTTTTTACTGTTCTTATTTTAACGGATGTCCATTGTCCGGAAATCTTAAAGCTTTAAGGTTATCGTTGTAGGCCTGGTTGGAGGCCCAACCTTCCAGATGTCTTTTTTTTACACGGCTTAGAGTAACTGAAGAACCGCTGTAATAAGTGTGTGAATCTGAGAGGGGAATATGTTGAATAGAATCACAATAAACTGATACTCCTGTATTTTCTTTTACCGAAAGCAAGGAGCTTTTCAGCACCCCTTCCTGTGCGTATATGTATACATAATTATATATAAAAGAATATATGTGTCTACACACATACATATGTTTGTGTGTGCACGAATAGGTATGTATGTATATATGTTGTTCCTTCTTGTCGGAAGAATGCCATCTCCTCATTAAATCTTGCAGAAACATGTACAAACGCGGACACAGATGCGACACTTGAACTATTTCTCTCCCGACCATGCCTGATATAGTACATGCAGCTGACTTACAAATTAAGCTATACTCATTATAAATGTATGTATAAATGTACTTATATTGTAAGTGTTCAAATTTAAGTTTGAGTGTGCGCGTGTTTTGTGGAGAGTATACTCATATCAATCGACGCAGAAGTTAGTTGGATTGTACAGGGCCACACCATGAACAAGTGTGTAATATATTAGCCTCAAGTCAGTGCAAATTATGTTACAGTATTGTAGTATAAGTGGAGGCGCAATGGCCCAGTGGTTAGGGCAGCGGACTCGCGGTCATAGGATCGCGGTTTCGATTCCCAGACCGGGCGTTGTGAGTGTTTATTGAGCGAAAACACCTAAAGCTCCACGAGGCTCCGGCAGGGGATGGTGGCGAACCCTGCTGTATTCTTCCACCAAAACTTTCTCTCACTCTTACTTCCTGTTTCTGTTGTGCCTGTAATTCAAAGGGTCAGCCTTGTCACACTGTGTCACGCTGAACATCACCGAGAACTACGTTAAGAGTACCTTGTCTGTGGAGTGCTCAGCCACTTGCACTTTAATTTCACGAGCAGGCTGTTCCGTTGATTGGATCAACTGGAACCCTCGACGTCGTAAGCGTCGGAGTGCCAACAACAAATTGTAGTATAGTATTAAGTTAAATATGTACGTGTTTCTTTAATACCCGTCCACCGCCAAATCGAGATACTTTCTCATTAATGCGTGCGTTTATATATATTATTTATTTAAAGGACACAATACATGTTTTTAAGTGCAACTTATAGTTTCATATGTTGAGAAATATCTCACACATATTGATCAGACACAAAGGTATGTATTGTGTTCTTTAAATAAATAATATTTATCTCTCACCAGAGGGAGTACTATTCTGTTGAGTATAATATAGGCGCAAGCATGGCATTTTGGGCAAGTGTCTTCTACTGTAACCACAGGCCGACCGAAGTCTTGTGAATGCATTTGGCAGACAAAAACTTAAAGAAAGCCATCGTATTTACATATATATATATATATATATATATATATATATATGCACATATATATGATGTATACGTTAACAGTCAACAGATGAGATCCAGAGATTCTCTGTATAGAAAACAGTTAGAAGCGCTCAAATGATTCGAACTTAGATGTTTTTGCCGGGGACTAATACCGAGGTGTAGAGAGTAGCCATAAGTGGAATCCAGGTGAGCAGATATGGAGGCAATTACGCATATAATCAAATAAAATATAACAGCTTAGGTTTGACATACAAAATAGTCTAAGTTCGAAACATTTGAGTGCTACTAAGCGTTTTCTATATATATGACGTATATACATACATAGTTACATACATACACACACGCAGGCATATATATATATATATATATATATATATATATATATATATATATATATATATATACATATATACATACACATATATACGTACGCACGTACATATATATATATATATATATATATATATATATATTCATGCATATGTATATACGCATCGATATGTAGGTATATACACATACATGTGCATGCATTCATACATGTGTAAAATTAATCAAGACCATACCTAGTAGTGCATAAGACCCTTTAGTGCATAATTATTAGTGCATAAGGTTCATTCGAGCAGAAGGTAGTTAGTTAATTACATCCGCGGTAAGGGATGGAATACTGTTCTGTACCTTATGTGTACGTGTGTTTGATACTATAGACGCAAACACACAAACGCACTCATACAAACACGCACTTGCACACAAACACACTATCTCACACACACATACACATAGCACATAGACATACCCACAGACATACACACACACACATACATGTTCGTAGTGAGAGCTAGAAAAAAATACAGAAAGCGAGGTATACATGGAGTCATATATACACATGCATACATGCATGTACAAGTATGTTTGTATGTAAATTATTTATGCATACATGTCTGTCTGTCTGTCTGTCTGTCTATGTATGTATCTATGTATGTATGAATGCGTGCGTGTATGTATGTGTAACTGTGTATACAGAAAGAGAGACATCTATTTATATATTTATACATACACACACACATATATGCAAATGTATGTATATGTGTGTGTATACATAAATAAATATAAAGACAGATACACACACACACACACACACACACACACACACGCACACACACACACACACACACACACACACATATATATATATATATATATATATATATATATATATATATATATATGCTTGTATGTATGCATGTATGTATATATACATGTATTTACTGCGAATACCTCAAGACTTTTGGACTTTTGTTAATTTAAAGTAACAAGATCATAATTTTTTTTTTTTTTTTTTTTTTTTACTGTTTTTCTCTTTCTTTTTTTTTATTCCTTTTAGAACCGATGTCTGATTTTTGCAAACACATTGAATTGAAGCAAATAGTCTAGGCCGTCTCTTGTCTCGTCTTGGGTCTTTAGTAAATGTTGTAAATACTTTCCTTATTTTATTTTCCTTCAAAAGCTTTAAACGGCTGTCTGCTTTTCAAGTTAGCTTGAAGCAATATAAGAATAAACTGACAGATATTTTATATATATATATATATATATTCTACTAAATTAATTGCCTACCCTGTGTTATTACTGTCTAGTAAAAATCGACCCACCACCCGTATCAAACATAAACACAGACATTTCTCTGTATATGTGTGTTGCTTGTCCGTAAAGCTGTGTATGAGACACAAAGAGACAGAAAGACAGCGAGACAGAGAGTGAGTGAGATTCATAAGAAGGGTAAGGTACATATACGCCGTTATTTTTTTTCCTGTTTTTATGTATACGAAAGAGAAGAAAAGACCCAGGGGTAATATATAAAGGTATTCATTATTATTGATTTTCTTCGGTATGCCTGAGGCCATAATATGTGTTAGTGAGGTAAGTACAATCGATTAAATTGACTCCAGTATATCACTGGGTTTATTTTCTTGACCTCGAAGAGATGAAAGCAGGAGAGGAACCAATAATTCTATGCCTACCACCAGCAGTACTGTTTTAAATAGAAATTTAATGGTTTCTTTCCCTACCTTCTCCCCCTTTCCCCCTTTTCACACTCTTATCTCTCTCTCTCTCTCTCTCTCTCTCTTCCTCCCAGTCGCTTCTCTCTCTCTCCCCCTCTCTCTCCCCCTCTCTCTCTCTTCTTCTCAGTCGCTTCTCTCTCTCCCTCTCTGTCTCTTCCTCTCAGTCGCTTTCTCTCTCTCCCTCTCTCTGTCTTTCTCTCTTTCTCTGACGTTAAATGGTGATGATGATATGGTATATATATATATATATATATATAGAGAGAGAGAGAGAGAGAGAGAGCATTCTCTCTCAAAATGGTTCCCTCTCTCATTTGTCACTCTCTCTTGCCCTCTCTCTCTCTCTCTCTCTCTCTCTCTCTCTCTCTCTCTCTCTCTCTCTCTCTCTCTCTCCTCTCTCTCTCTCCCTCTCTCTCTCTCTCCCCCTCCTCATTTTGCTTTCAAGACGGCAATTTTGCTGTTTCACTTCAAGCTCTTTCGCAACACTGATTGATTGTGTGTTCACCACTAATATGATATCCGGGTTCAAAAAGGCAATAAAGTTTTAAATGAATTTTTATCTTTGAGAGAGAGATTACATATATTAACAGCTTGAATATCCGTGCCAGTAGTTAATTATTAATCCTTCACTTCGACTCAGTACGTATAACTTTCGATTGATCTTCCAAATTTACTTCTCGACATGGACAATGGCGTCTTGGGCTATATTCACCGCCGCCATGTTCGATACGAATTTACTTCTGTTTATTTGGTTTATTTTGTTGTCAGGTGTATCAAACTTTTTAGATTTGGTATTGATTGGTTAAGAGTATTAAAGGAATTCTGTTTCTTGTCTTTGCATAACGATAAGAGTCGGAGTAATACATAAGATGATGTATGTATCGTACTTACAATATGATTGTGTTGATGCTTAATTCGCAATCTGACATTTCGTTGAATAGACCGAACCACAACACAGCTAAGAAGATTACTCGACCCGCAAGAAATAGCAGCCAAATCTTACTCAAATCACAGTCTGACATCTTTAAATAACCGAAGGCTCGTGGGCAGATTAGTGATTGAAGTATTGAACTCACGATTGCAAAATAGTGGCTTAGATGAGTGCTCCGCAACGGTTTTTTTCACTTGCGGCACACTTATATTCTTTTCAAAATTCTTAACTAAAAGTATAGGGGAAAAAATTAGGATCTTTTTTAAAACGGGGGCCACATTTTTCATTAATGTTTTACGTAGTGCTTTTGGTACCGAAAGACTTTCAAACTTCGTATACTTATCTATTTTGTGTTATAGAACAGAA
>NC_142937.1:63522211-63547211 GCF_046866305.1 Octopus bimaculoides | reverse complement strand
TTCAGTTTTTGATAATGTTCTTTGGTAATATATATTTAGTAAAGAAATTCTGATGGCATTATTAAATATAGACAAAAGGCAGCGAGTTGGCAGAATGGTTAAGCACGCCGAGGGAGATGCTTAGCGGTATTTCGTCTGCCGCTACGTTCTGAGTTCAAATTACGCCTAGGTCATCCTTTCGAGGTCGATAAATTAAGTACCAGTTGAGTACTGGAATCGATGTGATCGACTGTCCTCCTCCCCACGAAATCCAGGCCTTGTGCATTTAGCAGAAAGGATTATTAAGTATAGACGAAAGGCGGAGCTGGCAGAATCGTTAGCGCGCCGGGTGAAATGCTTTGCGGCATTTCGTCCGTCTTTACATTATGAGTACAAATTCTGTCGGAGTAAACTTTGCCTTTCATCCTTTCTGGGTCGATAAAATAAGTACCAGTTGAGCATTGGGTGGGGGGTGATGTAATTGACTTACCCCCTACCCCGAAATTGAAGAAGTCACGGATCAAATTGTTCTACAATCATTGTAATAATTATTTCTCAATAATACCACTCCTTTTTGAGCATATTTAGGTATGTTGTTGCAAATTGTTGATAGAGCTTCTTGAATAAACATGGACTTCCTACAGACGTGGCCAAAGTTTGAGACATTTGTTTTTAAAATTAAAATTACGCCCAAGTACAATTCAATTCAAATATATACAACGTATATTTTCAGACCTTTGTTCCAAGCTTTTGGCCAAATAATGATACACTGCAAATTAAATATAACTTTGGGCATTTAATATAAAAATTATAATTTTCAAACTTGCGTTCCAAACTTTTGGCCGCGACTATTGTCTCTTGCTGCTATCACAAAAGATGTTAAATCTTTTACAAATGTTTCTAGGCGCAGGATTAGCTGTGTGGTAATTAGTTTGCTTACCAACTACATGGTCCCGGGTTCAGTCCCACTGCGTGGCACCTTGGGCAAGTGTCTTCTACTATAGCCTCGGGCCGACCAAAGCTTTGTGAGTGGATTTGGTAGACGGAAACTGAAAGAAACCCGTCGTATATATGTATATATATATATGTGTGTGTATGTGTGTGTGTGTATGTGTATATATATATGTTTGTGTGCCTGTGTTTGTCCCCCCAACATCGCTTGACAACCGATGCTGGTGTGTTTACGTCCCCGTAACCTAGCGGTTCAGAATAAGAGACCGATAGAATAAGTACTAGGCTTACAAAGAATAAGTCCTGGGGGTCGATTTGCTCGACTTAAGGCGGTGCTCCAGCATGGCCACAGTCAAGTGACTGAAACAGGTAAAAGAGAAAAGAGAAAAAGAGATATGATGGCAATACAGTATGGCCAGCACAAAGAGTAAAGTAAAGATAAACGCATCCTACAATACAAATAACAGGTATATCATCTTTCAGTAATTTCTGGAACCCGTTTTTTTTTTTTGGTGCCCAAGATGGAAGGACGATTATTGTTTGAGAATCTTCCACGCATAGTAGACTTTATAAGGATTGTAAAGACGAAGAATCGTTTCATTTTCAACAACTACTGTATCTAACAAGACTTGTACGTCATTATGCTTCTGCACATCAAAGTATCTCACAATATAGCCAAAATTTGGGTAACTGAAATATCTGTACTTCCATCAATTATGATAGAAAATTTGTGAGTCTTACAGATATCTGTAGCACTATATTTCATGAAAGGCTATTCCATCCTGAATAATATATGAATGTTTTGTTGTTTTCTTCAACAGAAGATGATCAATATTTGCAAAGGAAATGTTGTGTTCAACAAAATAGTCAACAATAAGAAGTTCTCGTTTGGCTGCTCGTTCACTCTTTGTTAACTATTTTTTTGCCATAAATTAAGCAACATCAACACTAGATTTAGCCATTTCAAAGCATTTCTGTATGCTTGACAGAAGTTTTTTAGCTTCATTAGCACACGAGTTTATTTGCGTTTGTCAGAGTAACATTGCGGCATTTACAATCATACAGTAACCAGCTTCTGTAGCATTTTTTTTTTTTGGGGGGGGGGGGATTTGCAGCCATTTTGATTTGAATGATAAGGAGTTTGTAACACAGGATGTCAAGGTTGCTAGACTCAAATCTCCTAGTGTAGTACAATAAATTTATACTAACCAAAGCACCAAATTCTATTTGTATATGTGTATCATCATATCAATAGCGATTTGCGTGAAAAAAGCCCAGATGACTTCCACAAACATTGCCTTAGAAGAATACGAAGAATTTCTTGGTACGACCACATCGCAGATGAAGAAGACACGGACATGGCTGGGAAATAGCAGATGCAAAGTCAATGTCATACGCATGCCTAAAAATAGGCCAATGAGAGTCTCTCTTGAATGACAGCGAGAGAAGAAGGGGCGTGGGAGGCGAGACAAACTTGTGAAGACTTTGTTGAGAATTGTGGAGAATCTGGCAAGTATGGCCTGAGCTGGAAACAAGCTCATGACAACATGACTTGCAACTGTGTTGGATAGAAATCTCTTATCCGCTGGATGCTTCATAAGACGTTGGTGTGTTTACGTTTCTGTAACCTTAGCGGTTCGGCAAAAAGAGACTAATAGAATAAGTACCAAGCTTTAAAAAACAAATGTACTGGGGTCGAAATCTTTTATTGTCGGATGCTTCATAAGATGCTGGTTTGTTTGTGTAATTACGTTTCTGTAGCGTTAGCGGTCTGGCAAAAAGTAAACGATAGAATAAGTACGAAGTTTTAAACAAAGTAATAATAAAAATAACAATAATAATAATAATAATAATAATAATAATAATAACACCAGGACTTACAAATATATATAACATACAGAAAATTGCACTACTGGGCACTGCACACATCCTACGCAAAACACTTTCAATACAGTAACCATAAGAGCATCACAGCAAATCACAGCACATACCCAAGGCACACAGAGCTGCGCTCGGTAGTGAAGTGAAAGCACGTTATAAAAATAAAACTACTGAACAACAACAACAACAACAATAATAATAATAATAATAATAATAATAATAATAATAATAATAATAATAATAATAATAATAATAATAATGATAATTACTATTATTATTATTATCATTATTATTATTATTATTATTATTATTATTATTATTATTATTATTATTATTATTATAAGTACTGGAGTCGATACGCTCGTCTAAAATTCTCCAAGGCGGTGCTCCAGCATGGCCGCAGTCCAATGACTGAAACTAATAAAAGCAAAAGCAAGCTAAAGGAAAGATACATAATACGCACGCACACACACGCACACACACACACACACACGACTTCTGGAGGAGGCTATATACAATAAAATATGTATTAGTTTTATGTGCTAAGTGTTATGACAGAAATTTCCTGAAAATGCAACACTGAGTGAGTGAAGATTTCTGTGGTGAATCGTAGAAATGTGTATATATGCGTTTTTGTGAGTTTAAAAGAACGATGCGTTTTGCAGTTAAAATAGTCATTGAACAAATTCGCCTGCAGATGTTGATCTGATAGTGTTAAACCATTGAAAATAGAATTTAATGACAGAATGGTTCATTATGGATATTGCCAGCAGCTGTAAACCCGAAATTGTTAAATAATACTGAGAAAAACTCTTTGCCAACTACCACCACCACTGCTTCTACAACTGCTTCCACCACCACTACCACCACAACAACAATAACGACAACAACCTCACCATCTCAGCCATCCCCACGCTTTACACATATTCACTGCCGACATCATACAATTGTCGAGTAAATTACTTTCATTGACTTGACAAACTGACAGAGAAGACAACCAAAGTTCAGATCGCTAATACTTCCCTTAGTCCTTCCCACTTCCTCCTCTCTACTTTTATTCTCTTTCTCTCTCCCCCTCTCTCTCTCTCTCTCTCTCTCTCTCTCTCTCTCTCTCTCTCTCTTTCTCTGTCTACCTCCTCTCTTTCTCCCTCTCTCTTATACGCGTATGTTTGGAGGCTATTTAACAGGTTGACCGCCTGTTTACCGTAGAGTCAAACATAAACTACGTATGCATACATCCGCATGTAACTACGTACTTACATACGTACATACATACATACATACATACATACATACATAAACCGACTGCTTCCCCATCCTTCTTATTCACAACTAAAGCATATGCACTATTATTGATGTACTATTACGTCATAATAGTAAATGTTTAAACGACAATCTTGAAAGATTTTCAAGCAAGCGAAGTCAACAGTTAACCTGCACTTAACACATACATATGAAGGGTGCTGAAAAGTTTCTGGCTTTGGGTAAAAGACAATACATGAGGAACATTTAATTATGCGTTTATTCAACATATTCCCCTCTCAGTTTCACACTTCACGCATTTATTACAGCGGTCATTCAGTTTATCTAAGCTCTAAAAAGAATTCAGAAGGTTGGGCCTCTAACTAGACGCGGAACTATTCAACACCCTCTGGAATAACACTTTTCATTGTCGTTATTGAAATCCTAGCGATGGAACTTTGATTCTTTTATAAAAACCAGGCTTTTGCTCGCAGAAAGCATTTAAATGATTAAGGAAGAAAAAAACAACATATAAAACATATATACATAACCGTAGGCATAGCTCTATGGTTAAGATTTTCGCTTTGTTTGCAACCGCGTGGCTCTGGGTTCAGTCCTACGGCAACTGGGGCAAGTGTTTTCTACAATAGCCTTGGTTAACCAATGCTGAAAAATAAATCATTTAAACTGAAAAATAAATATCGTGTGTGTGTCTGTGTGTCTGTGTGTGTGTATGTGTTGGCTTGTTTACAACCCTGTAACTTAGAAATTCGGCAAAAGAAAATTGTATAGTAAGCATCGGAGTTTAAACAAATAGGTAGAGTCGATCTTTTCGACTAAAACCTCTCAAAGTCTCAGTCCAGTAGCAGAAAAAAGGAAACAGATAAAAGATATATACGGCTTAGCCGGCCGAAACTTCGAAGTCACTGCCAACAACATTATTGTTTAAGAATAATAACTTTGTACTCTGAAAAAGTATAGAGTAACCCATCATTTTCTCCGAGCGTAAAACTAATACACTTCTTGTATATACATGTCTTCGTCTTTTGCTTTTCTATAAATTTCAACTATATATATGTGTGTGTGTGTGTGTGTGTGTGTGTGTGTGTGTGTGTGTGTGTGTGTGTGTGTGTTTGTGTGTGTATAAGAGATGATTAATAAATTATTATTTATTAATTAAAAAATTGATAAACATCTTTATATATATATAAGCAATATCCAACCTGAATTTCCACAGGGCGGACTGGAAGTCAATTCGCAGAGAGATTCGAAATCAAAACTGGCATGACAGCCTTTCTATACAAGACAATGACCTCAAACTAAGTCATTTTATGTCAACCATACAAGACATATGCACCAAATACGTGCCATATAGAAAGACCAGCAAACATGCCAATAGAATTCCTAGAGACAGGAAAATCCTTATGAGACACAGAACAAAGGTCTCAAACCAGTTAAATAGAGAACTGGAGGATAGGAAAAGGGCTAAATTAAAACTAACACTGTTAGAAATAGAAAACAAAATTAAACTCTCCCATGAAAAGGAGAGAGCAGAGAAGGAGAAGAGAGCAGTAGAAAGCATAAAAATAAACCCCAAGGCTTTCTATAGATTTGCAAAGGAGACTGCTACGGTGCAGTATAAGATAGGACCCCTATTCCTGCCAAATGGCTCACTGACTGCAAATCCCACATGGATAAGTGAAGTGCTCAGTACACAATTCAAGAGTGTATTCACCTCTCCTTTGAGTCACATGCAGATAAAGAACCCAGCTGATTTCTTTGACAACAGCACTCAGCAGAAAAAGACTGCATCCATTACCTACATCGACATTGAAGAGGAAGATGTGATAGCTCCCATAAATGAAATGAGCTCAAATTCGGCAACTGGCCCCGATGGTTTCCCAGCTGTCCTCTTAAAGTCGTGTAAACAAGAATTAGCAGGACCACTCCGGATACTCTTCCAGAGTTTCCTTGCAAATGGTAAACTTCCCAAAAAGCTGAAGGAAGGCACCATATGTCCTATCCATAAAGGTGGAAGCAGAGCAGAGGCTGGGAACTACAGGCCCATCTCTCTGACTTCACATATTAGCAAAGTCATGGAACGAATTGTCAGAAGGAGATTGATTGCGTTCCTAGAAGAAAATGACTTGCTGAATGAGACCCAGCATGGTTTCCGTCCAGGTAGAAGCTGCCTCACGCAGCTCTTGCAGCATTATGACTGGGTCCTGAAGCAGCTACTTGACCATTCAAATGTTGATGTGATATATCTCGACTTTACACAAGCCTTTGACAAAGTTGATCATGGCTTGATATGTCACAAGCTGCGAAACCTTGGCATAGCTGGTAAATTAGGAGAGTGGCTGCATGACTTCCTGAATGGTAGAAGTCAGACAGTTGCAGCCAATGGAGAACTATCTAGGGAAACAAATATTGAGCGGTGTTCCACAAGGAACTGTTCTGGGGCCACTACTGTTCATAGTGGCCCTTCTGGACATGCCCACGGTCACTCGGAGAGCCACTGTCACTAGCTATGCTGATGACACAAAGATATCTCAGGCAATAAAGAATCCTGATGATATTGTAAGCCTGCAGAATGACCTAAATGCAATATATGAGTGGGCAGAGCAAAATAATACGCAGTTCAATGCAAAAAAATTTCAAGTACTGCGCTACAAGACCACAAGCACCTCCCAACTGGCATACACAGGGCCTGGAGGTACTGCAATCCCAGAACCACAAACAGTAAGAGATCTGGGTATCAACATGTGTAGTGATGCATCATTTCACATGCACATTGTCAAGTTGACAGCAAAGTGCAGACAACTGGCAGGGTGGATACTGAGGACATTCCGTACAAGGGATCAAAATGTCATGTTGACTCTATGGAAGACATTTGTTCTGAGCCGCCTAGACTATTGCTCTCAGTTGTGGTCACCACACAGTGTTAGGCGGACAGCAGAACTCGAGGCAATTCAGCCGCACTATACAAAAAAGATCGCCACAGTCCAACAGATGAACTACAGGGAGCGACTGAAGGCACTAAGTCTCTACTCCCTGGAGCGCAGGCGGGAGAGATATGTAATAATATACATATGGAAAATACTGGAAGGACTGGTGCCAAACTTTGGTATCAAGTACTACAAGAATGCCCGCACGGGTCGCCACTGCATGGTGCCAAAGGTACCGTCCACTACATCTCACATAAGAACGAGATACTGCAGCAGCCTCGGTTTCAGAGGACCCCAGCTCTTCAATGCCCTGCCAAAACATTTGAGAGACATGCAAGACATGGATGCGGAGGTCTTCAAGACAAAACTTGACGCTTTCCTCTCCACGATACCAGACGAACCAATGGCTCGTAATGAGACGCAGTTTAGGGCAGCTATGTCAAATTCTCTTATACACCAGATGTGCCATCAAAACTCTTGATTGGACTATGTCAGGTGGGGGAGAAGAGCCATGCAAGGAACGTGAAAATCACGGTGGTGCACCAGCATGACCGCAGCCACTTGGCTGAAACACATAAATAAATAAATAAATAAATAAATAAATAAATAAATAAATATATACTCCATTCAGAATGTGTGTTCTCGCTCCACTTACTCCATTCAGAATGGAGTAAGTGCAGCAAGTAGACACACGGAAAGGTAAAGTGTCACTGAAGAGGTCACAGATGTGTGACGAAAGAAATACAACAATACACGCACACACACACACACACACATGCACACACTCACACTCACACACATATACATAGATAGATGTATATATATATATATATATATATATATATATATATATATATATATATATATATATATATACATATATATATGTATATATACATATATATAGATACATATATGTATACATATATATACATATATATATACATATGTATATATATATGTGTGTGTATATATATATATATATATATACAAATTTATTTTTATATTCTAATTGGCGGTAAATACAGCTTGAATTCTACGAGGTATGCATTTGTAGAAAGTTTCAATTGTTTCCAAGGGAATGTTTGTCCATTCTTCATCTAAAACAGTCTCTAGTTCTTGTAGTAATGATGGTGGAGGATATCGGCTCCTTGCTTGTTTTTCTAAAATGCAGTAAGGGTACTTAAATGTTCGATAATATTGAGATCTTGGGACTGTGGTGGCCAGATAGGATGTTCAACTTCACTAGCATGTTCCTCGTACCATTCAGTAACAACTTTAGCTGAGTGAATTGGTGCATTATCATCCTGAAAGATTCCCTCCGGAAACAGTTCCACACCCATAGGATGAATTTCATCAGATAAATGCTGATCCTTCTCCATGTTTAACAGTTGGAAGAAGGCAGTCTGGGTCAAATGCTTCCTTTGGCTGTCTCCACACGTATACGCGGCCGGTGGTCGGAAATAAGGTAAAAGATGACTCGTACGAGAAAATAACATTCTTCCACTGCCCTAGGGACCAATTCTGTAGGTTTTTACTCCACTCTAAACGCTTTGCAACGTTTCTTTTTGAAAGTATTGGTTTTCTGATTGCAGCCCTCCCCTGAAATCCAGATATGTGCAGCTCTCGGCGAATAGTTTTTTGTGGAAACTAGGTTCTCGACGTGGTCATTAAGCTCTGCAGTAATTTTGAGAGCTGTACTTTTGTGAACCTTTATATCAATTCATGTAAGAGTCCGACGGTCCCTATCTGAAAGTTTTGGTTTTCTCCCGGAGTTTTGTTTCGACGTGTAGGTTCCAAAATTTCCTGAAACTGTCACCATTTTAGGGGTTGTCAGCAATGAAGAATATGTGATGCTTCCTTACTTCTTTCTACATGGCCTTAGAGTTAACTCTGCCGCCTCTATTGAAGTCCTGGAAATAATTGTTAAGCTCTGGATAGACAGTGTATGCAATGGAAGGCCATTTGTGTTTCAGTAAGACTTCACAATTTTTCAGTAACTTCACAATTTTCTTTTCCCAAATTCTATACACAAAGAATTGTCCAAAGCTTTGGATCGAATTTACAAGTATGAGATTGCGAGGCAAATCCTATCTTTCAAGGATGTTCCTGTGAACATAGTCTGTTTGTGAGTTCCTGTCAGTTTTACATACATACATACATACATACATACATACATACCCCCGTGCCATCTGTCCTCTACAAAATTCATGTTCACATCAAATCACAAACACTAAGACAGAAGTATTTCATTTCAAATGGTCCTGCACTCCTTGACATCATGCCAAGACACATAAGAGGAGAAAAATAATCTCATAATATTCAAACAGTTCCTGAGCAAATCAACTGCCAGATAAACTACCGACTCCCGGATGTATCTCTGCAAACAAATACTCTGTACTCGAATGGGCTATAGTGCACGAAGACTGACTGCAATATGAAACATCATTAAATAGCTTTTCCAGGTGGTGCTCTTAAGTTAACCATGGCCTGGTCCAATCCTGGCGGAAACTTATCTAAATATATAAGTATATAGTATGTTGATAGGGTTATGATCCAAGCTGTGTCCTCACGAATCACATCCGCATATTTCAGTACTCCAAAGTGTATTTGTAGATATTGGAGAGTTTCTGTTATATACGATAAAATACATTTTTTCCAGTGTAATTGAAGACTGTTTTGATATGTAGTTCATATTTCCTTTATTAATATTAGTTCTGTTTCAGGCGTTTACTTCTCACTTTGTTGACCCCGTCGGGGTCGATGAAACCTCATTTTGTTTCCAGTTAGCACGCCTCCTTCCTGGGCTCGAGCCACCTGATCCGCAGGTACTTTGTGAGGCAATCAGGCAATCAGGCAATCTCGGCTGCCGTCACGGCCAACCTGGTGGCCTTCACCCCGAAGGTAGCTCTCGCCTTTGGAACAACTGTGTTGACCACTGTATTTTGCTTCAGCAGTTGTTTCGTAAATCCACGTGGGATAACTAAAATGGGTGAAGGCACATAGCTCGGTGGTTAGAACGTCGGGCTCACAATCATGAAGTAGTGAGTTCGATTCCCGGACCGAGCTGGGTGTTGTGTTCTTGAACAAGACACTTTATTTCACGTTGCTCCAGTTCACTCAACTGTCGAAATGGCGTGGAGAAGGGAGGCTAGTATGCATGAGCGACTGCTGGTCTTCCATAAACAGCCTTGCCCGGAGTGGTGCCTCGGAGAGTAACTTTCTAGGTGCAATCCCATGGTCATTGACCCAAGGGGTTTCTATTTTTAGCTAAAAACTATATACTTTTTAAAGCGAGATCGGCGACCTTGTACTGCTTTAAAAAGTATATAGCATGAGCAACTCAATTTAGCCCCCATCACTGGCCTGTGATTATCTCGCACCGGTGACGGAAAACAACCCAGAGACCTAAGCCTGTGAGTATCACAAAGGCTAGAGATGGGAGTGATAAACTCCCTTGCTCATACTATACGGACACAAACTGTGTACCGGTAGCCAACTGGAAAATATGTTTTCCTGGGGCTGAACAATAATAACATCGTCCTGTTTGGTTCTGCCACATTCTGTTGGCAAATAAACTTTACTAATTTATTGATAGTTAATTGAGAAATTAATTTAATATGTGTTGGCACTCCGTCGCTTACGACGTCGAGGGTTCCTGTTGGTCCGATCAACGGAACAGCCTGCTCGTGAAATTAACGCGCAAGTGGCTGAGCACTCCACAGACACGTGTACCCTTAACGTAGTTCTTGGGGATGTTCAGCGTGACACAGCGTGACAAGGCTAACCCTTTGAATTACAGGCACAACAGAAACAGGAAGTAAGAGTGAGAGAAAGTTGTGGTGAAAGAGTACAGCAGGGTTTGCCACCATCCCCTGCCGGAGCCTCGTGGAGCTTTTATGTGTTTTCGCTCAATAAACACTCACAATGCCCGGTCTGGGAATCGAAACCGCGATCCTATGACCGCGAGTCCACTGCCCTAACCACTGGGCCATTGCGCCTCCAATAATTTAATATAGCTATAAGATAACCAGAATTAACTGACTAAAAGGTGGAAATTAACGCCATTCGCGCTTAGATTTACAAATAAAGACGTGTGATGGTAATTGAAAAAGAAATCTTAGCTGTATTTTCAATATGCTGACATGGTCAGTGGTCGTAAAGGCAGGGAGAAGTGGAAGGAACTGGGTGCTTCTTAGCAAGAGTGCTTGCTTATAAGGTAAAAGAGTACAAGAGTATTTTGTTCGACACACAGAACACTCGATAGATGAATATAACCTCGTTTAAAACAAACTCAGAACTGGTTATAACAGTAAAACTGATGGTGCGGTGGTGGCGGCGACGGCGGCAGCGGCAGCAGCAGCAGCAGCAGTAGCAGTAGTAGCAGTAGCAGTAGTAGTAGTAGTAGTAGTAGTAGTGGTGGTGGTGGTGGTGGTGGTGGTGGTGGTGGTGGTCGTCGTCGTCGTCGTCATCGTCGTCGTCGTCGTCGTCGTCATCGTCGTCGTCGTCGTCGTCGTCGTAGTAGTAGTAGTAGTAGTAGTAGTAGTGGTGGTGGTGGTGGTGGTGGTGGTGGTGGTGGTGGTGGGCTTGGTGGTGGTGGTGGTGGTGGTCGTCGTCGTCGTCGTCGTCGTCGTCGTCGTAGTAGTAGTAGTAGTAGTAGTAGTAGTAGTAGTAGTAGTAGTAGTAGTAGTAGTTTGCAATAACAAGAGCAAGCCAGATCAGTTGCAGGAGTGGCTGCAGTAGTGAGATTAGCTCCTCGCAGGTACATCAACAAGGAAACAAGAGAAGCAACAACAACAACAACAACAACAACAACAACGACACTAACAACAACAGCAACAAAAGGGAGCTATATATCAACGACAAGCATCGGCGGCAGCATCAATGATAGCATCCGCAGCAATTTCTGGAGATCAGCAGTAATAACATCATCAATAGAAGCAACAGCAGCCGCGGCAGCAGCAATGGCCGCCAACTGCAGCAGCATCCTTGGTCGCAACAGTCATGTTAAAACAAATGCGTCAAAAAAGGGTGATTAAGATCTAAGAAAATAAGATCAGCAGAAGTGATTAAATTTCTGTCCAGTTATTTTCAAGCAAGGATATATTCTCTTTTACTTGTTTCAGTCATTTGACTGCGGCCATGCTGGAGCGCCGCCTTTAGTCGAGCTAATCGACCTCCAGGACTTATTCTTTGTAAGCCTAGTACTTATTCCATCGGTCTCTTTTTGCCGAACCGCTAAGTTACGGGGTCGTAAACACACCAGCATCGGTTGTCAAGCGATGTTGGGGGGGGGGGGCAAACACAGACATAAAAACATATACACAAACATACATATATATATATATATATATAAATACATATACATATATACGACGGGCTTCTTTCAATTTCCGTCTACCAAATCCACTCACAAGGCTTTGGTTGGCCCGAGGCTATAGTAGAAGACACTTGCCCAAAGTGCCACGCGGTGGGACTGAACCCAGAACCATGCGGTTCGTAAGCAAGCTACTTACCACACAGCCACTCCTACGCCTTGGTAACAAATTTGTAGAATGGTGTATAAGAAGAAACTAGTTGATAATGAAGAAGAAGAATTTGTCTAAGGGATCCAAAGAGAAAAGCTTCTATTCGGTTGCTCATCCTCTTAGAATAGCAGGAAATTTTTCCTTCAGACTATACTCTGCCGTCTTGCGAAAATGGACACATTAGATGCGTTGTCAAAGATAAAGCTAATCTTCAAAATAGATGGGATTGCCACGTTGGAATAAATTTGCTTGTTCAGCACTTAATCTAGGGATAAATAACAAAAGTTATTTGATGTTGAAGTACAGAAACGTAGAGATGATGGTGGTAACTTAGAAAAGGGATGAGGAAATATTTTGTAATATATTTAGCGACTGAAGCAAATCGTGAATTTTTTTAACTTTATACAGAAACTGAGAACGACCATTAAAACATTAGATAGAAAAACTATAAACATATTAATACTACTATTCCAAGATGTAAATCTTTCTGAAAAACAAAGTGGCGAAATAGAATAGCAACACATAGAAAAACTTAATAAAATTATCTCATGCTGGGAACGAATTTTAAATCTTTAAAATTCGTTCCCAATATACGATAATTTTATTTTGAAGAAGAACGACCTCTTCAGAAATTCAGATGGATCACACAGCAATGTTTCATCAAAGATAAGCAACATTCTCAAAACAATCCTAATACGAAGCCGTATTCTCTTAGCTCATTAAAAGAATTTTTCAACGTTCGCTGTCCAGAGATTTTCAACTTGAACAAAAATCTCCGTACACAAGTCACTCACCCACTTAGCTTTCATAAAAGTTATAGCAGCCAATATAATTTATTGATTTCAAATTTTGGAACAAAACCAGCACTTTCGGGGTGGTGAGTAAGTCGATGTAATCGACTCAGTGTTCAACTGATTTTATCGACCCCGAAAAGATGAACAGCGGAATTTAAACTCAGAACGAGAAGACAGGCGAAATGCCGTTAAGCATTTCGCACGGCGTGCTAACGATTCTCCCAGCTCACCACCTTAGACTATAAGGTATGTAAATTTCTGATATAGACACACAGTCAGATTTGAAGAAAGGATATAACCGATTGAAATCGACTCCAGTTTCTGTCAGATACTTTATGTTATCGTCCTTGGAATGATGAATAACTTCGCTGGAATATGACCTAAAAACTGCAAGGCATTTTCTCCAACGCTCTACAGAATTATATTGATATCAACTCAAATCTAGAATCAGATGTTTACCAAACATCATTCGATAATGATACGAAAATGTTCAAGTATCCGTTAGAAATATGAATGCCACAAAACGTCTGACAGTCTTAAAGTAGGTCAATTGTAGAAATTCACAAACAAGGAAACAGAGTAAAACCAAGTAATTCCTCACACATGTTTCAAGGAATACTTGGAAAGAATTATTAGTTCTCTCATAAGCAATAATTTCTTCGGCGATATTTAACATGGTTTTGTTGCAGAGACGTAGCTGTTTCCCATCTCATTTAGTATTTTGACGAGATACTGAAGTTTATTTTGGCAGGCGTATCAACTGGCTTTAATGAGACGTTGCCAAGGCTTTCCCAACTATGATACAGTGGTATCATAGGATAATTAGATTCCAGATTCTCTGAGTCTAAATGACAACCGTACGTCTTGCATCAAATACGCACGGTAAAATAACTTGTAGCTAGTAGAAATCTACAAGATAGTGCTCTCAGACCTTCCTTTTTTGTTGAGACATGGCTAAAGAAGTTCAGCCTAATTAGTGTTCTCATCGAAGTAACAGCTTTTGATGTTAAGACTAGTATATATTTATGAAACGGAATGGAATAATATTATGAACTCAACAAAATTCTTTGCGTTATTATATGAAAAAGGAGTCTGTACATAACTTTGAAGAAAGCACAATTTCCACCAGAATCAGTCACGATTTGCGATATATCCTTTTTGTCACACATTCACTGTTTCGCATCTAAGCGACATAGAATAACAAGCAATAAATGACAGATTGTAGGCAGAATTACTGTTTAGAATTCTGACATCTTAATACTCCTAGAAAAACGTATAAAGAAAGGCCACATTCGTCTTTTGCCGAGAAAACTACACGTGTACTCAAATATGTGTTAAATACTAAGATACAGATGTGGTGAAGAGATCGATCCGAAATGATATCATATGCGATCGAGCTTTTTTAATACCGGGATATGTTTCTTGCATCACATACATATAACAATGTATATATTTTTTTTTGTCTACTTTTAATGAGCAAAAAGTTACAAAAGTTACTCAAGGACCGAAAGTTTCTCCCATGCCCACACTGTCCTTTATTTTCTATTTCTGCTGATTGTTTCTACCTAATCACTGTGTGTATGTGTGTGCGTGTGCGTGTGCGTGTGTGTGTGTGTGTGTATGTGTGTGTGTGTGTGTGTGTGTGTGTGTGTGTGCATCTATGTATGTGTGTATGTACGTTTTATCAAACGATCCATAAAACTGACGGCTACATCTGTAAACTTGCAGCCCAGCTGACTGAACTGTAACGATAGCAAGCTTCTGAATATCCGATCGTCTATTTACTGTATGCATCGGGTCGCTCATTGATATCTAGAACAATAGTTTCCAACTGGGGATCGTGTGACTCTTGGGTGTTTTTATAAGGCTGTTTTTTTTTCTTTTCTTTTGTTAAAATTTATGTGCAATAAATTGCTTATACTTCTTCAATACATCAAATAGCTTAATTTATTTATGCAGTTTCTGATAATATTTAATACTAAAAATATTATAGGATTTTTTTTTTAAACATCGAGTGACTATGAGTGTCCACTCAAGTAAAACTAAACTCAAAGAGACCCATAAGTAAAAGAAAATACTTTTACTGACACTTTCATAGACAGCAAAATCCTGGTTGTTTTGATGCAACCATCGAGTGACGAGAACCAAGGTAGGCAGGCGGCGTGAGTACGCTCTAGTGCTAGGCAGAAATCTGTGAACCGGTGTTAATGGAAATATCTAATCTCGTATTTAAACCAAGGATAGTTTTTTTTTTTTTAGTGAACAGCGTCGAAATAGAGGCTGTGAAGCGACGAGTGAAGTAACCTCTACGTCATGGTGTAATGATGAATTAGTTTCTAATCGTTCGGGGTAACGATTTATAGGTCAGTATTCTATTGGAATATCGATGACCCCATTCTATCTTTTAACATGCATGTAAATGCTAACTCTAAATACAGTTCATAGAAGATATATATTTTACTTTATATATGTATAATTAATTAATTATCTCTCCATTTTCTTATCTCATTATATATAATTTATCAATTATCTTTCTATTTTCTTATCTTATTATATATATATATATATATAATTTATTAACTATCTCTCTATTTTCTTATCTTATATATATATATATATATATATATATATATATATATATATATATATATATATATATTCGTGTATATTTATGTATATATTCGTGGCACACCGTCGGTTACGACGACGGGTGTTCCAGTTGATCCGATCAACGGAACTGCTCGTGAACTTAGCGTATAAGTGGCTGAACACTCTACAGACAAGGGAAGATTCAGCGTGACGCAGTGTGTGACAAGGCTGACCCTTCGAAATACAGGTACAACAGAAACAGGAAGAAAGAGTGAGAGGAACTTTTGGTGATAGAGTACAGCAGGGTTCTCCACCACCCCGTGCCGGAGCCTCGTGGAGCTTTAGGTGTTTTCGTTCAATAAACACTCACAACGCCCAGTCTCAGAATCGAAACCGTGATCTCACGACCGCAAATCAGCTGCCATAAACACTGGGCTATTTCACCTCCACACACACACACACACACACACACACACATATATATATATATATATATATATATATATATATATATATATATATATATATATATATATATATATATATATATATATATATATATATATATATATATATATATATATATATATATATATATATATACATATATATATATATATATATATATATATATATATATAAAACAATAATAAATCTCTGAGCGATATATATACATATATATATAGTTGAAATTTATAGAAAAACAGAAAACGACGACAGGTCTATGAACAACAAGCAAGTGTTGACGCTCTTCAACAGAAAGGAATAAGAGAAAATATCAGAGAGAATGAAAAAAACTTGTAGATTTCAGCGGTCCAAAATTGCGATTGATTGGAAAAAAAGAGGTTGAAAGAAAGGGAGGTAATAATAGTGCTAGTGATCCCAACAAGAGGTGCGCGTGCGTGTGTATGTGAGAATGGCGTATGTGAATGTGTGTGTATGTGTGAATAGGGGCGAGTGACTCTGATGCGTGTGAATGTGTTCGTGTGTAACGTGTGTGTGTGTCTGTATATCTGTGACCAAACATTGTGCATGTGTATGGTGTATATATGTGGGTGAAAGTTATCCTTCACTATTTATGTTGCGTGTGCTTGTGTGTATTGCATGTGTCTGTATATATTGTCTGTGTTAAGGTATTATCTGCTTGTATGGGTGTGGGAGCTTGCATGATGGTGTGTGGTTTGTGTACTAATTTAAACAGTGTGTATGGCTGCTGATATAGCAGTATGTGTAGTGACGCTATTGAAGATTGTGTGTGGGTGTGTAGATGATGGTGTGTTGTGTGGGTGCTGAGAAGTGGTTAGCACTAGTGTGTGTGGAGTTGTATGGGTTGGTATCAAATGAAAAGAGGAGGTGAGGTTTGTGTTAGATGAAGAGAGGAGGTGAGTTGAGTACATATGGCGGAAAGGACCGAAGAGAGAAGATCAATTCTTGTTCAGAGTGAAGGCGGGAGTCCGGATAACCTCTGCGCAAAGACAGTCTGAGCAGAGACAGATGTTGTAAACGAATGGCCGGTAGAGCGGAAATGGCATATGACCGGGGTGTTATTGCCGAGTTTGATATCTCGGAGGTGCTCCGCGAACCGATCAGCCAAGCGACGTACCGTTTGACCGATATACAGGGAAGGACAGAGAGTAGGAGATGCAGTAAATGACATTACTAGAGGTGCAGATAAGAGTCGTTGACGTGATAGGGACAGTGATGGATGCCTGTGAGGATGGTGGTATTGGATATGTGCGACAGCGTGGGTGAGAGCTGGAGAATGAGCCAGGCTGGGAGGAGGGGTTAGGGAAGAATGTGTGGACCAGGACGTCACGCAGGTTATGGGCTCGTTTGAAGGAGGTAAGGGGTAGGTTTGGGAAGATGTGCGAGGTGGTGGGGTCGGACTGGAGTCACAGGATGGCTCGGATAATGGTGCATTTGAGGGGCAGGGTGGAGGGGTGCTAGGCGAGGGGAAACTGGGGACCGGCAACAGCGGGGCGGGTGCGAAGAGAAAGAGCAGAAGCACGGTTCACAGATCATGCCCTGATAAGGGCAGTGTGGATAGTGGTGAGGAGATATCCACGTAGGATGAAGCGGCAATCTATGAATTGAGACTGAGTCTCAAAGTCATGGTTGCCACTGCAGAACCTGTGCAGACTGAGGAATTGAGAATAGGGGATGGAGAGCTTGGTGTGTGTAGGATGGGAGGAGGAGATGTTAATGTAGGAGTGTGAATCAGTGTGTTTGTAATGGATGGAGGTATTGAGAGCGGAGTAGTGTATGGTGACAGAAATGTCGAGAAATTCAACAGAAGAGTTAAAGATAGTGGAAGAGAATTCGAGAGCAGGATGGAAGGATTGAACAAAAGAGAGGAAAGAGTCTAGTTGTTCGCGTGAGTGTGGGGTCGCGTCGATACACTCATCGATATAACGACCGTATAGTTCGGAAGTGGGATCAGTGAATTGTGAGAATATTTGGGCCTCAACGTAGCCAATGGAAAGGGTTCGCAGACGAAGAAGCGTGAAGATGTCAGGTTGAGGGTCAGGTCGAATGTCTAGAAAGATTTTGAACGCAAGAAGTCCTTTGTTGTGTGGAATCACCGTATATAATCTTTTGATATTAAGTGTGAACAGAAATTTAGAGGGGCCAGAAGGGAAGGAGAAAGTTGAAATGACTGAAAGTAAGGTAAGTGTCGTGGATGTGGGAGAGGAAGGAAGCCACTTGGGGATCAAGGATACGGTCGAGGTGTTTGGAGATCGTTTCCGTGGGGCAGTTGCAGGCGGAAACGATGGGGCAGCCAGGTTTGTTGGGCCTGTGAATTTTGAGAAGGAAATAAATAGTGGGGGTGCGTGGATTGCGGACAATGAGTTACGTCATAGGTGCAGGCGTGGCTGTATGGTAAAAAGTTTGCATCCCAACCCCATGGCTCTGGATTCATTCCTAAAGCGTGTCATTTTGGAAAGTATCTTCTAGTGAAACCTCGAGCCGACCGAAGCTTTGTGAGTGGATTTGGTGGATGTTTTAACTTTAGAAATTCTCAGTTGCTTAATTATTTACCTGAAGAAAACCAGAACCTCATTGTTATGGCGCTGGTTGATAATTTCAAACATGATTTGGACGAGTTTCTCACCCGTGTCTCTCACAATTGCTCATCTTTTATCTCTTACTTGCTTCGCTCATTAGACTGCGGCCATGCTGGTGCACCACCTTCAGAAATTTTTAGTCAAATGAATCGATTGCAGGTGCACTTATTTTAAGCCTGGGACTTATTCTATCTGTGTTTTTTGCCGAACCGCTATATAACTGGGACATAAACATACCAACACCTGCTGTCAATCGGTGGTAGGGGACAGACACAAAGACAAACACGCGCGCGCTATGTTGCCGCCACATGACTGAAATACATAAGTGATATAAACAAACACACAAACACACACACACACACACACACACACACACACACACACACACACACACACACACACACACACACAGATATATATATACATATATATATATATATATATATATATATATATATATATATATATATATATATATATATATATACGACGTTTTTCTTTCAGTTTCTGACTACCAAGTCCACGCACACGGCTTTGGTCGGCTCGAGGTTACACTAGAATACACCTGCCCAAAATGACATGCTTTAGGACTGAATCCGGAGCCATGTGGTTGGGAAGCAAACTTCTCACCACACAGCCACGCTACTTAAAATTTAGAATTTCTCTGTAATTACCTGGGCTATGCATTAAACAAACTTGACAATCATAGAGTGCTAAATTCTGGGGAGTCCATATTGTGCAACCATATAAAAGCACAGTTTCTATTGTTACTAGAAAGAAACTATTCTCAAATTCTGTTTGGATTTTATTTCGAAGCTGTCGTCCATAATACATTTATTTTTCTCCGGGATTTTAACAGGAATGTTCGCATTATCATGACGCTTATCTTCTATGACTGGACGTATTTCTTTGTTCTTTTCAGTCGGGAAAATCCTATAGCGTACGTCTGCTATGTCTGCATTCGGTAGAAGATTTAAGGTCCAGCTTCTAGCAATATTCCTTATAATGAAATGTTAAGTATATACACAATTTCAGACATATTTTTTTATATTCAGATGAGAGCAATCTTCTCTACAGACGCTACTGTAGTTTGGTTTAGCAACAACATAATGTAATAGAAGACACAACTTTAATATATGTACGTACGTACTGATGTATATACGTACATACCAATGTATGTATGTATGTATGTATGTATGTATGTATATATGCATGGATGTTTGTGCACAATTTTTTTTTTAGATTTATTTAAAGAATGCATTTGGAGAACTCAAGCCAGCCGCTAACAAACTGACAAAGGTCCTTTGTTTGAATCAAGGCAGATAATGGACGTACATATCTTTTTTAGTACACACGCGTGTAATTATTTATTGTATATCTATGTATAAGCCTAAATGTACCATGTGTACATATGAATGGCATGTGTATGTATGTATGTATATATGTATATATATATATATATATATATATATATATATATATATATATATATATATATATATATATATGCGTGCATGTATGATTCACTTCATAGAAATGGTTAATTTCTAAATCAAATAGATAGATAGATAGTTAGTTAGGTACATACATACATACATACATACATACATACATACATACATACATACATACATAAATTTAATCGGTTTTAACCATTATGAGCTCAGGCTATGTCTAATCTTTCAAGTTATATCTCACACATGTAATGAGTTGTTGGTTACCGAAATGTATCCGGTAGGTCAGTGGTTTGACTCGTATTTTGGGGAGGAATTTTTCCAGATACATAGATATTATGAGTATTTTCCTGTGTTTGTTTTTGTTTTTTTTTTTTCGATACCCGACGATTGCACTGTTTCTTTGAGCAAGACTATTTCACGTTTTTCCAATCCATTCCTCTGCCAAAAGTGAGTTGTATGTGTAATTGAAAGGACCAGACTTTTACATTCTGTGTCACACTGAATCTCCTTGAGGACTACGTTAAGGGTATATACGTGTTTGTGGTGTGCTCAGCCACTTGCACGTTAATTTCACGAGTAAGCTGTTCTGTTGATCGGATCAATTGGAACACTCGTCATCGTAGCCGACGGAATGCGAGATAGTTTGAATAACGTAGGATCAGCTGAGGCAATATTATGTGATATGAACACAATTTTTATTTGTAAAGGGGTATGGATCGGAGACCAAGCCTTGGGAAATTTGTGAACTTAATACTGTTACTGATATGGGTTTGAACCAGTGATTCTCGATCGGATTCCATATGGCCCTTTGGGAGTCCATATAAGATTGCGTTGTTAAAATTTAAGTGCAATAATTTGGTTATACTTCTACATACTCTTTTACTTGTTTCAGTCATTTGACTGCGGCCATGCTGGAGCACCGCCTTTAGTCGAGCAAATCGACCCCGGGACTTATTCTTTGTCAGCCTAGTACTTATTCCATCGGTCTCTTTTGCCGAACCGCTAAGTGACGGGGACATAAACACACTAGCATCGGTTGTCAAGCAATGCTAGGGGGACAAACACAGACACACAAACACACACACATATATATACATATATACGACGGGCTTCTTTCAGTTTCCGTCTACCAAATCCACTCACAAGGCTTTGGTCGGCCCGAGGCTATAGTAGAAGACACTTGCCCAAGATGCCACGCAGTGGGACTGAACCCGGAACCATATGGTTGGTAAGCAAGCTACTTACCACACAGCCACTCCTACATAACACAAAGTATTTTAACAATTTTTTAAATATAATTCCTAATAATATTTAATTATAAAAAGAAAATGGGATCTTTTAAAAACTTTAATTGACTATAGGGGTTCAGTAGAATTAAACAGGGATCAAAGGGGTCACCAGGCAAAAAAAAGTGCTTGACAACCACTGATTTAGACCGTGCTGATGAAATATTTGGCCCAATGCCTGAATGATGAAGAGCCTGCCGCGGCGTTGATGAAAACAGAGTTGTAAGTTTTTTTGAGGCGATCCCAATAATCAAAAACTGACTGCGGCCATGCTGGAGCTCCACCTTTAGTCGAGCAAATCGACCCCAGGACTTATTCCTTGTAAGCCTAGTACTTATTCTGTCGGTCTCTTTTGCCGAACCGCTAAGTTACGGGGATGTAAACACACCAGCATCGGTTGTCAAGCGATGTTGGGGGGATTAACAAAGACACACACAAACATACATATATATATATATATATATATATATATATATATATATATACATATATACGACGGGCTTCTTTCAGTTTCCGTCTACCAAATCCACTCACAAGGCTTTGGTCGGCCCGAGGCTATAGTAGAAGACACTTGCCCAAGGTGTCACGCAGTGGGACTGAACCCAGAACCATGTGGTTGGTAATGCAAGCTACTTACCACACAACTTTTTATTTTTTACTTGTTTCGGTTCTCTGACTGTGGTTACGACTTATTATTTTTTCCCTTTAGTCAAGTACTTATTCTATCGGTCTCTTTTGCCAAACTGCTAGCTATGCTACAGGGATGTAAACACTAACACCAACTGTCTTGTAGTGGTGAGGAACACATGCGCGCACGCGTACACACACACATAGGCACACACACACATAGGCACGCACACACACATAGGCACACACACACACGTAGGCACACACACACACACACACGTAGGCACACACACACACGTAGGCACACACACACACACACACACACATAGGCACACACACTCACACAGCTATATATACAACCGGCTTCCAGTTTCCGTCTACCAAAACCACTTACAAAGCTTTGGTCGGCCCGAGGCGAGGCTATAGTAAAAGACACTTGCCCAAAGTGCTACACAGTGGGACTGAACCCAGAACCATGTGGTTGGGAATCAAGCTTCTTGCCACACAGCCTGCGCCTGTTTATTTATTTATTTATTTATTTATAACTATTATTTTCGTCTTGGGTGCTTCAATTCCCATAATGTACGCCAGCTCAGGTTGTTGTCGACAGTCACGCGTAACATTGATGCTACAAGAAACTCTCCCGAGAGAAGACTACATGGCTACGTTCTTTCTACCAAAGACGAGCTCAAATTTTCACTCAACCGCAGCGACGAATCTTTTTACATCATTCGAATAATATCGTCTAGTTCGGTTTGGATCATCAGTTCGGCTGCATAGGCCCTTGGTGACTTTCAGGGAGCTTATAGTCAAGAGCAAAGATTTTTAATTATTTGCTTTTACTCTGTTTGATGATAGTTGCAATGTCGTTTAAGAAAATAAGAAACAGAAGCGGATCCAACACAACACCGTGGGAGACATCACTAATGACTTTTACTGGAGTTCAGCAAATACCACCGATCACAACCTGTTGGGCTGTGTTACACAGGGAATTATTTAATCCAATGCAGTTCACAGACTCCGATGTCGAATGATTTTTTTTCAGCAGAATACTAAGTTAGTCTCTTGAAAATTTGACTGAAGCCAAGATAAATGACAACTGTGCCCTTTCACGAGGGCGGTGGGGTAGGGAGCAGGTATTTAGTAGAATATCATCAAAGTAGCTGAGGGACTGTGTTAGGCAGTCTCACTTCTATTAAAATTATGCTGGTTGGCATCAATACCTTTTCGCTAGGAAGATTGTTCTGAATCTTTTTATTTTCCCCTCTATCTTTTAAATACTTTAATGATATGAGCGGTTAACGAAAACGGATGATAATTTATTGCAAGCCACTTATTCCCCACCTTTTAAAACCTTAGATGACAGACTCTGAGACGGAAAATGTTCAGGTGTAATGTATAATCCTTCACAGATTAGCAAAAGATGACGCAGGTAAGATGCCCATGAGCCCGGGTACAGGAGTGCAAGGGGTGTAAGCGCGCCTCCTAAAATTTTGTGGGGCGCAAAATCAAAATTTGCACCCCCTACTTTCTTTTCTCAAGTTTAGAAAACAGTGAGTAAAATGTGATCTGTAAAAAGTAGCTTGAAGTTTGGTTTTTTTTTCTTAAAGAAAAAGAACAAAAATAACTTTAAAAAACAATAAGTCCTTCTTTGTACAAAAATGTTAGACCTTGGTTTGCATCACTTCGTTCCAAGCCTGCGTAGATGCCTGCACCCCTCCTGGGCACAAGTGAGGAATCTGTGAGGGTTAATGTTATGAGGGTAGACGATGTGATATCAAATGCCGCAATGTTTGCAATGAAAGCCGTACATAGTAAGTACTTACTTCATAAATACTGCCTCAGTCACCACGAAAGCAGTCGTGTTCTACTTTGCCAAATTTCTCACGAAGGCCCTGAGCCGGTTTCGTGGCCTAATTCTGTAATACAATGTACCAGTTTCCTTACAAGGTTATAATGATTCTGGTTAAAAGTACAAGTATCTCAGAAATTCTCTGTCACTTAGACAGTGGTTCCCAAACTGACAAATTACTAAAACTCTTGCCCGACTCCAAAGGGAATATTGGCTTCAAATTTTAGCACAAGACCAGCCTCCCGAAAGGATGAAAGGCAAAAACGACCTTGGCGGAATTTGAACTCAGAACGTAAAGATGGACAAAATACTGTTAAGCATTTTTCCCAGATTGTTAACGTTTCTGTCAGCTCGCAGTCTTCGCTTCCAAGAGAGTATCAATAAAATCTGTTGCTGTCCACTTCCCCTCTTCGGTGATGGGTATATTGGTTTCAAATTTTGGCTCAAGACCCGCAACTGCGGGGGGAGGGTTAAATCAATAACATCGACCTTAGTATTCAACTAATACCATTCTAGCGACCCCGAAAGGATGAAAGACAAAGTCGACCGTGGCAGAATTTGAACTGACAACAGATTAAATGCCACTAAGCAGTTTACCCGGCTTGTTTAACGCTTCTGCCAGCTCACTTCCAAGAGAATATTGATTTCAAATTTTGGCACAAGGCCAGTAGATTTAGGGGAGGGTGTAATCGATTTCATCGACCTCAGTGCTCAACAAATACTTATTTTATCGACCCTGAAAGGATGAAAGGCAAAGACGACCTGGGTGGAATTTGAACTCAGAACGTAAAGATGGACGAA
>NC_142937.1:63504711-63514711 GCF_046866305.1 Octopus bimaculoides | reverse complement strand
CACAGGGACAATACGAAAGCACAAGCTGAGATTCATTGGTCACAGTTGGCGTAACAAAGAGGAGGTAGTAGATGCAGATTTGCTGTGGCAAGCTTTTTCATGGTAAACCGGTAATAAGTAAACCCGCAGAAACGCCTCATCAACCATTGCTAAAAGAAACTGGACGCACTATTCAAGAACTTAAAAATAGACGACAAAGTGGAATAGAAGACACGTATATTTGTAAGGTGAAATCCAGGATAGACAGAGAGAGAGAGACCTCAACTTTGATAGAGGCGTCAACTCTGAATTATTGCGTCTATGTGTATATATGTGAAATCCTTGGCGGGATTTGAACTCAGAACGTAAAGCCGTAAGAAACGCTACTAAGTATTTTGTCCGTCGTGCTAACGATTCTGCCAGCTAGCCACCTTATTTTCAGTATATAACCCCTTCTCATAAAGGTAGAAGGCCTGAAATTTGGTGGGAAGGGACTAGTCGATTATATCTACCCCAGAGCTTCACTGGTATTTAATTTGTTGACCCCGAAAGGATGGAGGGCAAAGTCGACCTCGGCGGAATTTGAGCTCAGTACATAAAACGGAGGAAATGCCGCTAAGCATTTTGTCTGTGCTAACGTATTAAGGTAGTAATAATAAGACGGCAAGCAGGCAGAATCGTTACCGCACCAGGCATTTCTGCCAGCTTTACGCTCTGAGTTCAAATTCCGTCGAAGTCGACTTTGCCTTTCATCCTTTCGGGGTCGACAAAATAAGTACCAGCTGAGTACTGGAGGTCATTGTACTCGACTTAGCTCCAGCCCTGAAATTGCTGACCTTGTGCCAAACTTTAAAGCCAATATTAAGGTAGAAATAGGCAGCGAGCTGGCAGGGTCGTTAGCGCGTAGGACAGATTGCTTAGTGGCATTTCTTCTAGTTTTACGTTCAAATTCCGCCGAGATCGACTTTGCCCTTCATACCCTCGGGGTCAATAGAATAGATACCAGTTGAACACTAGGATCGATGTAATCGATTTACCTCTTCCCTACAAAATTTCAGGATTTGTGCCTAAAGTAGAAAGAAAATGTTAACCTTTTAGCTTTCAGGTTATTCTGTTAAATATAACGTTTATCTATTCACATTGTATTGAAGTAATCATGCATTATCTGGTAGCTTTAACCCTTTCGTTACTGTATTTATTTTGAGATGTTCTGCGTTTCTTTCAATTATTTTAAATATAACAAAGAATTTAGTAAAATAACTTAGTTATCATTAAACTAGTGTTAGGAACATAAATTGTGACTAAGGTTTGGTGGAATATTTTAATTCAGAACTTTTGAAAACAAGACATTTGTACTACAGAGCCAGAGGCTGTTTCAGCCGGGTTGTTATCAAAAGGGTTAAGATTTTGTTTATGTGATTGTATATTTCTAGAATGACATTATAGGGTAGGTGCGAGAGGCTGGATCTGGTCAGTTTGAACCTAAAACAGCTAGAATACTTGGGTAGATATAGCCAATTTGAATGCTAGAAGGTTAGGTAATACTGCTGCTATCTTATGGATGGATCATAAAGTAAAGCAAGACTAAAACACCCTTCACTCGTTTTGTGAACAAATAATTTACGTATGTACCACTCCGTCCAAGTTATTCTTTTTTTCTGTCAGGTGTGGCTGTGTGGTAAGAAGTTTGCTTCCCAACCACATTGTTCTAGGTTCACTAACGCCGAAATGACATGATTCGACAGTTCCGGTGGTGGTAGCGGACGATTATCACCCGCTAGCGATATAAACACGAGTACTTATATGCACCTCAAGTCCATAGCAGATGTTCTCTTGTGGTACTTAACGCAGTATTTTGTGTTCCAACACAACGTTCAAATTTAAGTTGAGATGAATATTGCCTTGTGGTATCACTACTGCTTCTTTTCGCTACATATATTTCAAAGTTAGGGTTTGCAAAATGAAAATCGAAAGTGAACTCTGCTAAATACAATTACTGTTGTTGTTATCTTTTGTAATTCAATGTCAATCAGTTAATTGTATTATAAACATTTAGCTCTATTGTAAACATTTAATTCTATTGTAAGCATTTAATTCTCTTGTACATACATACATACATATAAATATATGTATGCATGTATATATATATATATATATATATATATATATATATATATATATGCTTACATACACACAAACACACATATATATATATACATATATACATGTATATATATATATATATATACATATATATATATATATGTACATATATGTATATATATATATATATATATATATATATATATATATATATGCTTACATACACACAAACACATATATATATACATATATACATGTATATATATATACATATATATATGTACATATATGTATATATATATATATATATATATATATATATATATATGTATATATATGTATGTATATATATATATATATATATATATATATATATATATATATATATATATATATATATATATATATATATATATATATATATATATATATATATATATATATATATATATAAGCATTCATCGATAAATACAAGGAAAAGTACCTTTAGATTTTCATATCTGTCTTGTGGCAAATTGTACTGAAGTGACCAATGGAAGCTTTCCTTGTGCTTTTCATAATCAATACCTGTTCTGAAATATCAATAAGTACTGCGATATATACATACGTGCATATATATATATATGGAGAGAGAGAGAGAGATGCAGACAGACAGACAGACAGAGACCGACACACAGACAAATAGAGACAGAGAGAGACTGACAGACAGACAGAGATAAACAGAGTGGGAAGACAAAGAGAGAGACGGAGAGACGGAGAAAGAGAGACCAATAATATTGTATTCTATTTATTTCGTTGTGAGTTAGATTTGACCTCCCACGGTAACGTCGGCGAATAATCACGTACTTGATTCTAGTATCACTTTCAGTTAATAGAAAAGCTCTGAAGACTTCGTCATTGTTTTACTTACTTCGGTTCCATCAATGCAGAGGAGACTAAAATGACAAATAGAGGGTTGAACCTCGAATCGAAAGGAAACGTACAGCATTTGAAAAATCTACATAGGAGGTTCTGGACGTCTCTTTGATAGATTTAAATTCGCTGTCTAATGAAGCAACTGTTTTCACAATTCTCTGTAGCAGTAGCATATATTTCGAACAGCTTCATTATGTTTGTATGCTGTGATTCAGACAGAATTCTATGTACTATAGGCACCAGGCCTGAAATTTTGTGTGGTAGTGGTGGGTTGGGGTTGGGGTTGGTGGGGGCGGGGTGGGTTGGGGTTAGTCGATTACATCGACCTATGAGCTTCACTGGTACTTATTTTATCAACTGCGAAAGGAAGGAAGGTCAAAGTCGGCCTCAGCAAGATTTAACCCAGAACGTACAGCCGGAAGAAATTCCACAAAGCATTTTGTCCGGCGTGCTAAGGATCCTGTGAGCTCAACGCTTTATTTTCAAGATTTAATCCGTTCTACTTTAAGCATAATGCTCAAAATTTTGCGGGCGGAGATGGCTAGTCGATTATATTGACACCGGTGCTCAAATGGCACTTATTTGTTGGTAGCAAAAACAAGATAGGGAAAACAGACAGGAGGGGCAGCTAAGCCTAGACGAGTTGAGTTGGTGAACGCGGCGAAACAAGCTCTGACAGGAGACACACATTCCTGGTGACAATTTATGCTTGAAAGATTTGGTTATCCGTTTGGTTTAAGAGATTGTTTTTTGTTAGATCAGTAAGAACTAGATTTGTCAATTATGTTAAAGCATTGATAAATTATTTATTTATTTATTCATTTATGGGTTTCAGCCAAGTGGCTGTGGTCATGCTGGAGCACCACCGTGATTTTCCGTCTTTATGCTGTGCTCTCTTCACGTTCCTTGCATGGCTCTTCTCCTCCACATGATATAGTCCAATCAAGAGTTTTGATGGCACATCTGGTGTATAAGAGAATTTGACATCGCTGCCCTAAACTGTGTCTCATTTGGAGCCATTGGTTCGTCTGGTATCGTGGAGAGGAAAGCGTCGATTTTTGTCTTGAAGACCTCCACATACATGTCTTGCAGGTCTCTCAGATGTTTTGGCAGGGCATTGAAGAGCTGAAGTCCTCTGAAACCGAGGCTGCTGCAGTATCTCGTTCTTATGTGAGATGCAGTGGACGGCACCTTTGACACCATGCAGTGGCGACCCGTGCGGGCATTCCTGTAGTACTTGATGCACATCTATGTATAAAATACTCGTATATACAGGGAAAAGAAAACAAAATGCTTGCGATGATTTTTAGCGATCATCAAAGAAATCAGAAACATTTTCAAGGCATTAACAATTAATTTCCCTTATCTAAATAGCTTATAGTAAAGCTATAGGCCTCCACCAATTTTCGGAATAATCTTATAGCCTTAGTGGCTTGACAAACTTAGTGAAAGACATTCTTTTTACTCTAAAATATTCTTTCCCATAATTCAGTGCAATTGGAAGACATTACTCTTGTTAATCTCAATAGACCCTTCTTTCTAGAATTTCTCTTCCAGTTTGCTCCAATAGAAACATATCTGTTTTGAATGTAATTTACATTCATGTACTGTTTATTTTACCCTCGTTTCCATGTAAATATGCACTTTATATCGCAGTACATTCAAAGATATACATATATATATATATATATATATATATATATATATATATATATATATATATATATATATATATATATATATATATATATATATATGTATGTATATGTATATATTATATTATATTATATATTACTCGCTTGAATTCTGAAGAGTTCTACTTGGGATTGTTACCATATCCAAATGAATAAATGTCGTGCCGAAAGAGGTTGACAAATGTTCTCTTATATGATGCAACTGATAAAGAATGTCAATGCTAGGTCCCCCACCCCCACTCTCTCCTTCACATTACAATTTCTATATCCTATTTTATTCGTACACTATATTTATAAAGAATGTCTGAGCCACGCCCCATAACACGTCACTTACAAGCTGCATGCATAGAAACGTTAAACTACGTCTTTAAAGGATTACTACACGATGCTTTTATGAGCTCCTCGTGTACAAAACTCATATTTCTTGCCACAGAGGTTCATCTCAGTTTATCATGTGATCTTCAACAGCATAACGCTGTTTGCTGATTTGCTTGTTTGTTACGTTTGTTTTTGTTTTTTTTCCTTGTGTAAACAGGAACTAGCAAATCACCAAATCTTCTGTTTTTCTCCATTAATTTTTTTTCTTTCATTCTTTATACAACAAACGTAAACCACTTGAAATCCTTCGATGTGTTATGTATTCCTTATGTCATTTATTAAGTTATCAAAATTTTGGTAATATCCCAAGGCTTCAATGTTATCACTTCCCATGTGATGTTCCATAACCAAAATTTATAATAAGGAATACTTGAATATATAAAACATTCAGCTATCTGCATTTCTAAGAGAGGGAAATGGCTTTTAACATTTTCATGTGCGTGTTTTAATCGATAAAACACTTCCCCCAATGAAAGATAAATGTTCACGATTTGAGGAAATGGTAAAGGATCCGCTGTTCAGTGAAAGAAGATGGGGAAAAGGAGTTTAAAATTAATCTTTAAATTGTGTGACTATGTCTATCTATCTATCTATCTATCTATCTATCTCTCTCTCTCCATATATATATATATACTCTTTACTCTTTTACTCTTTTACTTGTTTCAGTCATTTGACTGCGGCGATGCTGGAGCACCGCCTTTAGTCGAGCAAATCGACCCCAGGACTTATTCTTTGTAAGCCTAGTACTTATTCTATCAGTCTCTCTTGCCGAACCACTAAGTTACGGGGACCAAAACACACCAGCATCGGTTGTCAAGCGATGTTGGGGGAACAAACACAGACACACATACACACAAACATATATATATATATACATATATACGACAGGCTTCTTTCAGTTTCCATCTACCAAATCCACTCACAAGGCTTTGGTCGGCCCGAGGCTATAGTAGAAGACACTTACCCAAGGTGCCACGCAGTGGGAATGAACCCGGAACCATGTGGTTGTAAGCAAGCTACTTACCACACAGCCACTCCTGCGCCTATATAAACATACTTACATATGTATATATATATACTTGTATGTCCAACCTATGCCAGCATGGAAAACGGACGTTAAATGATGATGATGATGATGATGATGATATATGTATAATATATTGGCTTTCAAACTTTGGCACAAAGCTAGCAAATTCAGGAGCGGAGTTAAGTCGATTACAATAAACTTGCCGGAGAGTAACCGGTACCTTGGCAGTTTGCTTTTCTCGGCCTGACGAGCAGCGGATCCTGGGCTGGTAACTGATAGCACCAAGTTGCCGCTGGGGAAGGTGTCACAGCATGTGGAATCCTAGATGAGGAGCCTACCGTCACAGAACCGGGAAAAATTGTCATCACCCGGACTTTTACTGTCCCCTCGAGCTTGCCCCGCTGGTCGAGCTGGGAAGGGAAGCCTGCGGCGTCTAGGCCACGCTTTCTGATATGTTGTATATGTATATAGGTATATGTATTTGTATATAGGTGTCTTGATGGTTGTGTGGGTAAAGACAAAGGACAGAGAAATGTCAGTCTGCAGAAAGCAAGTTTAATGCTTCCTAGGTTCTTGCTATTTTTTTTTTAGGCGCAGGAGTGGCTGTGTGGTAAGTAGCTTGCTTACCAACCACATGGTTCCGAGTTCAGTCCCACTGCTAGCACTTTGGGCAAGTGTCTTCTACTATAGCCTCGGGCCGACCAAAGCCTTGTGAATGGATTTGGTAGACGGAAACTGAAAGAAGCCCGTCGTATATATATATATATATATATATATATATATATGTGTGTGTGTGTGTGTGTGTGTGTGTGTGTGTGTGTGTGTGTTTGTGTGTCGGTGTTTGTCCCCCACCCCCAACATCACTTGACAACTGATGCTGATGTGTTTACATCCCCGTAACTTAGCGGTTCGGCAAAATAGACCGATAGAATAAGTACTAGGCTTACAAAGAATACATCCAGGGGTCGATTTTCTCGACTAAAGGCGGTGCCCCAGCATGGCCGCAGTCAAATGGCTGAAACAAGTTAAAGAATAAAGAAAGAGTATATTCATGCGGCGGGGGGGGGGGGCACATGGTCGTCATGTCATGGTAGCATAAACCACGCTTTCATTAAGTGTTTTAGGTCACAGTTTATTTGCTAGGAAACAAAGATATCCTCACAGTCCTGCTTCTCTTGATATCAAAGCTTTGACAGCGGAAAGGAAAGAGGACTTCACTCATGTTCAAGTGAGCAGAGCAGAGGAACCCGAAATAAAAGCAACTCGCTCCCAACGATAAAACCCTCGTTGCTCGTTCCAGGAGTCGGGCTCACAATTATCTTATTATTACCTTACCATCAGGTAAACTTTATAGATAACCGATGCATGTGCTTTAGTGTTGGTGTCAATAAAATGCGTCAATGTATGCATGTATACACAAACATACACACACACATAATACACACCCACGCACACACACTCACTCACACACACACACACACACACACACACACACACACACTCACACATACACATGGTGACAGCGCTAAGTGGCGATGTGCATAAATACAAATTTGCTACCAATTCAAATGTGTTTTGGACATATTCAAACCCGTAATAATGCCATTCATTGTAGTTTGTCATGGAGAAAATTTCTTGTTGTAGGCAGATAGATGTAAATACACAGTCAGCTCACGCCGTCAACTAACTGGACTGTGAGGTGCATGCATTTTGGAGTGGCAAGCTCCTCTTCGGGCACAGAAACTGAAGAGGCAGACGCTGCGAACCTGACACGAGAGACAGGTCCCTCTTATGATATTCCAGTCATCGTTCAATTATCGGTTGCAACGCCAAAGTTAATGAAAGAAATCATCTCTCTCAATCTTAGAAATAGATGTAACGCCTCACCGTCTTATTATAATGAGGAAGAGAACGACGGACAGCAAATACATGAAGCACACGGTCCGCAACGCTGAGTAAAAATCACTAAGTCAAAAAAGAAAATATGAAATGGAAAGCAAAAGAAATAACATGAGGCCATCTGTAGTGTGTTAGGGCTAAATTTGACAATATGCATCAAAGGAAAACAAAACACAATGCCCCATCAAAAAAATCAAAAATTACCAACTGGTTTATGGTTAGGAAATAGCAGTTTACTTGAAGAAACCACTCTTAGCTTCCACCACAGCCTCAATGGAGCACCAAAACCTGGCAGATGCGTTCCTCAGTGTGTCCCTAGAAAGATCTTTGAACAACTCCTTGACCTTAGCTACAGTGTTTGTGTTGGAGGCAGAGCGGTTGGTGTCTTTCTCAGTAAGAGATTGGAATTAGAGTCGAGGAAATTAAGAGGTCAGAAATTGAGGCTTGTGAAATTGTAGAAACTCTCCGACAACCACTTCTGACTCTTTCCGGTGATATGGCAAGGATCCATATCGTACCGCCACACATATGACCTTTCAGCAGCAATCCTCTCCAGCCAGTGATTGACCACAGTCTCCAGCAGCTTTACACAGCCGTCTGAATTGAGCCTAAAGCCCTGTTCAAAGATGTGGGGAGAGATTTCCAAAGATCATCACAGTTTGTGGAAACTCGGTTTTCACGATGTCCATGTCACATCTTACAGTCTTTATGTTGTTCACAGAGCGCTGAGAAGCAGTCATGATGTCGACATTTTGATACCTGGCGCGAACCATCATTACGCATAACTTTTTACAAATATTCAACTGGTTTTCAGTCTTCTATGTCAGTTAAGTTTTTCTCAACTTCATGTTTTCCAACGCCGTTGACTATTCAGCAATACATTAAACTGTTATTGAAAGTAATGAGACATAAATATCATCAAATTTATCTCGAACTCCTTGTACCCCTGGGAAGGTATGGAGTTGATAGTGCTTCAAATAGAAAGACCAACTGATAGACGATTTTATTCAATCCACAGAAACATTTAGGAAAATATTAAGCGGTGGTTTGCGAAGAAATGGACTTTGATTTTCGTAGATCAAGCTTGATTACTGGTAACAACCAACTTTCAAGAACATGAATTGGTAGGATTTAACAAACAGGACGATGTAGACCCATTCTTAGTCACCTCGACATCCGAAATGCTTAGGGGCTTTTTCGAGACCGACTTTTATTACTTCGATTGAGAATTTAATGACGCAGAAGGAAATCAGGATCGTAAATAGTCTAATAAAACCTATCGGCTGCAGATTGATTGCCCTTATGTGTTCCGTTTTCATTTGATTGTACCTATACACGGTGGTGCACCAGCATGACCGCAGCCATTTGGCTGAAACACATAAATAAATAAATAAATAAATAAATATAAATTTTTATGATGTCAACAATATATATACATACACACATACATACATATATATATATATATATATATATATATATATAATATATCATGGCATTCCGTCGGTTGCGACGACGAGGGTTCCGGTTGATCCGATCAACGGAACAGCCTGCTTGTGAAATTAACGTGCAAGTGACTGAGTACTCCATAGACATGTGTACCCTTAACGTAGTCCTCGGGGAGATTCAGCGTGACACAAAGTGTGACAAGGCTGGCTCTTTGAATTACAGGTACAACAGAAACAGGAAGAGTGAGAGAAAGTTGTGGCGAAAGAGTACAGCCGGGTTCGCCACTACCCCGTGCCGGAGCCTCGTGGAGCTTTAGGTGTTTTCGCTCAATAAACATTCACAACGCCCGGTCTGGGAATCGAAACCGCCACCCTACGACTGCGAGTCCTCTGCCCTAACCACTGAGCCATTGCGTCTCCACGTATATATATATATATATATATATATATATATATAACTAATAAATCAATAATGTATTCAGCCAGGTTCTCAATTCTGCATTTTACATCTATCTGCCTACAGCAAGAAATTAATCAATAATGTATTCACCCAAGCT
>NC_142937.1:63484711-63499711 GCF_046866305.1 Octopus bimaculoides | reverse complement strand
TTCCATTCCTAGACTCTTAATGAACAATTACACAGGCCAACAGCAGAAAAATGAATCTGTTGTCAAAAGATTTGGGCCTGAAATAGGGTATATTTGACACACAGAATTCAAAAGTGACATCCACATATTACTATCTCGTCAAGATTTTAAGATACTGAATCCAGAAAATTCCAGCACATTTTCAATGAAACAGCTTCTGAGGAACAAGGCATCACATACAAATTTACATAAAAATTTGTTTTTCAACAAAACCAGGATGTTTTCTTAAAATTCTACTGAAAAACGAATAAAAATTTTAAAACCTGTTCAGATGATCATTGTTTATGCCTAATTTCCTATGAATATTCGTTTGAATAATTTTCTTGAGTGCTGTATCTCAAGATCATTGCCAAGTTCCAGCAATAGTCCGGCATTATATGCAACTCCCTTCTGTCTTGATACTTTTGTTCCATTGATTTTATTTGCTGATGCAAACGCTCTCCTTGCTCATCATTTGTGTTACCAAGACTTTTAGGGAATTTATCAACGTGACTGTGGAAATAATGCAGCTTTATGCTCATATTTGCTCCCAACGTACGAAACTCCTGCAGCATATTGTTGACTATTTCGGCATAGTTGGACGTGTTTTTGCTGTCCAGAAATTCATTTACAACTTATTATAAATGAATTCCATGTTGTTGCTTCAATGCAATTCATTGAATACACAAGATCTCCATCTTACATCAATTTTCTGATTTGAGGCCCATCAAATTCTCCAGCTTTTATCTTTTCACTGCTCAGACCGGGAAATGTGCTGCATATATAAAGCACTGCTCATCTTTACCCATTGCTTTTAAAAACTGCTTCGTAATGTCAAGTTTGAAATGAAGCAGAGGTAAGATGATTTTTTCCTGTTTGAACTTAAAGGTTCTTCAAGCACATTAAAAGAACCTGGAACCAAAATTTTCGATGCCGCCATTCTTTGATCACCCAACGTTTTTCTCTGACTCTGCTGTCCCATATACTTAAATAGCATGGATATTTTACAAGTAAACAATGCATTTTTCTTAAAAAAATGAAGAAAATTGCGAAAATTGGTGGGTTTGGGTATCTTGGTAACTAGACGTGATGGTAAAAATTGATTCCATTTTTGGATTCAGCATACCAAATAATAATGATGATGATAATAATAATAATAATAATAATAATAATAATAATAATAATAATAATAATAATAATAATAATAATAAATATTCAGACAAATACATAACAAAAACACCAGTACTTACAAATATATATAACATACAGAAAATTGCACTACGGGGCACTGCACACATCCTACGCAAAACACTTTCAATATAGTAACCATAAGAGCATCACAGCAAACCACAGCACATACCCAAGGCACACAGAGCTGCGCTCGGTAGTGAAGTGAAAGCACGTTATAAAAATAAAACTACTGAACAGTGATAATAATAATAATAATAATAATAATAATAATAATAATAATAATAATAATAATAATAATAATAATAATTATTATTATTATTATTATTATTATTATTATTATTATTATTATTATTATTATTATTATTATTATTATTATTATTATTATTATTATTATTATTATTATTATCATCATTATTATTATTATTATTATTATTATTATAAGCCAGGATTTTGAGATTGATTCTTGGATGTTGAACGTCTTCCACAATAATTAACAACCAAGTATCAAAGCTTATAATGCGTGGAAAGGGACCCTGTGAGTCCTCTGACTGCAGGCTGCTGTACGGCTCTTACAGAATCTACCGGCACAAACAAGACTGAAACGTTCTGAGAAGTACAACAACAACAACAACAAAAACAGCAACAACAACAACAACAACAACAACAACAACAGCAACAACAACAACAATAATAATTCAAATTTGGTAAAAACATCCTGACAACAAAATACTTGTTGGGTTGTGTTATAAATGATCCTGGAGTCAAAGAAGAATCCAGTGGATCTTTGTAACAATCCAAAAACAATTGTACAAAATATGTTTCTACATTGCTAATAACAAAATGACAGGCAATGCGATGATGACAATTTTTAAATAATAAGTTAAATCTTGCTAGAAGCATTGACTATTTAAATTTTAAGTATGAATCAGTTACTGCTTCTTTATACAATAAAGTGTTAAATTTAATCTAAAATGGACATTTATTTAATACCAAGAATTTTGCGCATTTCCATTATTATATCCTTCAGAAGCACATCTGTATGCGATTTAGCGTCTTTGGGAAATGTCTAACTCTGAGTAACGGCGAGACAGCGCTAGAAAAATGCTTCAATTTCTGATTAAAGGGGGGAAAAAATGGAACTTTATGACATCTATTAAGTCTGAAAGCAGTTATTGATTTAGGCTGGAAGAGTTGGCATAAATGTAGAAGGGAACTTTGAAAAAGAAATTTTAAACAGACCTCTACGCCTGCACTTCTGATGTAGAAGACGCAATTATGTATGTATGTATGTATGTATGTATGTATGTATGTATGTATATATAGATCTATCAATCTATCAAGCTACCTGTCTATCTGTCTATCTGCCTGTCTCTGTCTCTCTCTGTCTCTCTCTCTCTCTTTAGGGTGTAATGGGTAAATTGTCTCCATTATATATCTTTGATTTCGCGTATGCGCATTGTTTGTTTTTGATTTTGCCGACTACACAGTATAGTAGAGACAGCAGAGCACCGTCTGTGAGAAAAACACTACCATGACGCATTTTACTCTACCAGAAATTTGGAAATGACATGCTGTGCTGCTTGGGATTCGTGCCGGAAGCTCCAATACGAACATTTCAAAGTAGTTGGGTGTCAATCTGAGGACATGTACCGAGAGTGATAAAAATTAAACATCCGGTCAACATCATGATGTTAGGAGTGATCACTAGTGACTGCAACGTTATGCTTCCATTCATCTTCTTACACAGCTGCACACTCAGCACGGAAGCCTACATCAAGTGCCTGGAGGAGGTAGTGCTGCTCTGGGTCAAGAGGATGGCTGATGGAAGATCCTATGTCTAGCAACAGGACTCTGCACCATGCCATACAAGCAAGAGAACCCAGTCATTGCTGTCAGACAAGTTCTGTGACCACACCACCCCTAACATCTGGTTACTTAATTCCCTAGACTGCAACACCTTTGATTATTATGTGTGTGGCACAGTTGTGCGAGAGACTAACAAAATCTCCTTGTAACACCAAAGATGAACTGAAGGCAAGAATTATGGCAACATTCACCAACTTAAACAAGGAGACCGTTCAGAAGAGTAGCAGAAGATTCTGAAGTCGTCTGGAGGCTGTGGTTGAAGCCAATGGTGATTTTATTGAATAAATTTACTCTTTAGTATTTGAAGATATATTTATGCAATTTTGGTAAGTATATCTGATAAAATGAGATATCAGTGTTATTTTCATTTTTGTGTAATTTAGACGACAGTTTATTCACCCCACTCTGTACACCGACACGCACACATACATACATACACACACATGCACACATACACGCACGCACACACACACGCAAACACACGCATACACACACACACACACACAAATATATATAGACAGAGAGAGAGAGTTAGAAAGAGAGTGAGCGATAAATGATAGATAGATAGATAGATAAATAGATAGATAGATAGATAGATAGATAGATAGATAGATAGATAGATAGATAGATAGATGTCGGGTGACAGAGGGCTGCAATCTTTTATCTTTTACTTCTTTCAATCATTAAGCGGTAGCCATGTCGAGGCATGGTTTTGAAAAGGTTTTAGACGAATAAATCGATCACCAATATCTATTTAATTAGTCTTGTATTCTATCGAACTGCTATTCTATGGGGACGTAAAGGGACTTTGAGCAGCCACCATGCAATAAGGGACAGATAAACACACACACACACACACACACACACACACACACACACACATATATACACATACTCACGACGGGCTCCTTTCAGCTTCCGTCTATTAAATCCACTCATAAGGCCTTGGTTGGCGCAGGGCTATACTAGATGGCGCTTGTTCAAAGAATCACATAGAGGGACTATACCTGAAACCATATGGTTGGGAAGCAAATGTCTTAATACACAGCCAACGCTTGCGCCTATTCTTCTTACCAAACAACCATGTCTGCTTTTTCTGTAAGCAGACGGGGAAAAAAATAGGGATCTTAGAACCATTGGTAGAATGTTTAATTCAATATAACACTCGGCGTCTTTTGGGGCAGAGGTTTTCAAACTTTTTGACTTGCGGACCCCTTTATATTTCAGGCTTTACCTTAGGGACCCCCTTATAAACGCTTATGAAATTTATACATAAATATTTGCTTAAAATAACATATATTTTTACATTTATTTATTTAACAGTATTTAACAAATAGGTTTATTGTCAATGAAAAGATTTCGATTAAAAAACATATATAAAATCAAATTGCCCATAAAAAGTATTTGCTGTCCACGGACCCCCTGTCTCGTCCTTGCGGACCCCCTGTGGTCCGCGGACCACAGTTTGAAAACTCCTGTTTTGGGGAGCTTTCCCAGAACGCTATACCGCAGCAAATTTGGTACATAAACAAAACACACACTCTATGTATGTGTGACTGATGATGCTTACATTGTCAGAGCTGCTTTTAATTCGCTACACCGCAGCATATCAGCAAATGGACTTCAGTCTATTTGCATATAAGTTATTGACCTGTGATTCACCTTGTTTTGAGATGATCCGAGTACGTGGTATTGATAAGGTGTTGATAAGCCACGACAATGGCGAAATATCAACGCGCAGGTGAGACTATGTAGTAAGAAGCTTCCTTCCTAACCACACGCTTCCAGGTTCAGTCCCACTGTGTGGCACATTGGGCAAGTATCTTCTCCTTTAGCCTCGGACCGACCAAAGCCTTGTGAGAGGGAAACTGAAAGAAGCTCGTCATGTATATACGTGTCTGTGTGTTTGTGAGTGTGTGAGTGTGTGTGTGTATGTGTGTGTGTGTGTGTGTGTGTGTGTGTGTGTGTGTGTGTGTGTGTGCGTGCGTGCGTGCGCGTGGCTTCGTGTCTGTGTTTTACCTCCACCATCGCTTGAAAACCGATGTTGGTGTGTTTACATCCCGTAACTTAACGGTTCGGCAAAAGAGACCGATAGAATAAGTACTAGGCTAAGAAAGAATAAGTCTCGGGGGCGATTTCTTTGATTAAATGCCTTTCGGGAGGTACCCCAGCATGGCCACAGTCAAGTGACTGAAACAAGTAAAAGAACAAAAGAATAAAAGAATCTACCATTCTCGGTGAGTTCGAGACGAGCTATCTTGCCTGGTCTGTGACATTCAGGTGTTCTTTAACACTCGGCGTTGTGTAGGGAGCTTTCCCGGGTGCAATTTCTTTCCTACGAGAGTTCTGGACCCTAGTAATGAACTCATTTGCATACAGCCAATCAGAGCTCACTTTGGCCTTGTTGTCCAGTTAACAAACACACTCTACCAAGTAAACTCAAGACGAAGAACGGTGTTGTAAGTCGACCGATCGCCAAGTTATGCCTGATTTTAGAAGGAGACAAGTAATTAGATAGATTTGCATCTACATCTATTATCGGATTTTGTTAGGGCCCCATATGGTAAAGATGTGGATGGGTAAAGGGTGATGTGTTAGCAACCCTCTCCCCTTACTGTTCTACATAGTAAACAACAATACAAATAGCCACGCAGAGGCAGCTATGGTTGAAAGAAGAAGAAAAACAAGCATTATTGAAAGAGAACAGAAGCATGGTCATTCCTTACCTAAGCGACTTTATCTTATCGCCCTTCATTTGTTATGCGCTCATAAATTAGTTTGATAGTTGAGCTCTGATTATGCAAATGAGTATGCAAATGAGTTCATAAATGGGGTCCGGAACTCTCGTAGGAAAAAATTCGCTCCCCGGACGCTATCCCGCAGAAAATTTGATGTATCAACAAAGCATACACTTTGTTTGTACGGCGACCAATAATGTTTAGTTCGTGATTTGATATATCCACCATAGTTTCCAACTTATAAATTTCCGTAATGCTGAGCTCTAGACCAGGGGTTTTCAAACTTTTTGACTTGCGGACCCCTTTATATTTCAGGCTTTACCTTAGGGACACCCTTATAAGCGCTTATGAAATTTATACATAAATATTTGCTTAAGATGACATATATTTTTACATTTATTTATTTAACAGTATTTAACAAATAGGTTTATTGTCAATGAAAAGATTTCGATTAAAAAACATATATAAAATCAAATTGCCCATAAAAAGTATTTGCTGTCCACGGACCCCCTGTCTCGTCCTTGCGGACCCCCTGTGGTCCGCGGACCACAGTTTGAAAACTCCTGTTTTGGAGAGCTTTCCCAGGACGCTATACCGCAGCAAATTTGGTACATAAACAAAACACACACTCTATGTATGTGTGACTGATGATGCTTACATTGTCAGAGCTGCTTTTAATTCGCTACACCGCAGCATATCAGCAAATGGACTTCAGTCTATTTGCATATAAGTTATTGACCTGTGATTCACCTTGTTTTGAGATGATCCGAGTACGTGGTATTGATAAGGTGTTGATAAGCCGCGACAATGGCGAAATATCAACGCGCAGGTGAGACTATGTAGTAAGAAGCTTCCTTCCTAACCACACGCTTCCAGGTTCAGTCCCACTGTGTGGCACATTGGGCAAGTATCTTCTCCTATAGCCTCGGACCGACCAAAGCCTTGTGAGAGGGAAACTGAAAGAAGCTCGTCATGTATATACGTGTTTGTGTGTTTGTGAGTGTGTGAGTGTGTGTGTGTATGTGTGTGTGTGTGTGTGTGTGTGTGTGTGTGCGTGCGTGCGTGCGCGTGGCTTCGTGTCTGTGTTTTACCTCCACCATCGCTTGAAAACCGATGTTGGTGTGTTTACATCCCGTAACTTAACGGTTCGGCAAAAGAGACCGATAGAATAAGTACTAGGCTAAGAAAGAATAAGTCTCGGGGGCGATTTCTTTGATTAAATGCCTTTCAGGAGGTACCCCAGCATGGCCACAGTCAAGTGACTGAAACAAGTAAAAGAACAAAAGAATAAAAGAATCTACCATTCTCGGTGAGTTCGAGACGAGCTATCTTGCCTGGTCTGTGACATTCAGGTGTTCTTTAACACTCGGCGTTGTGTAGGGAGCTTTCCCGGGTGCAATTTCTTTCCTACGAGAGTTCTGGACCCTAGTAATGAACTCATTTGCATACAGCCAATCAGAGCTCACTTTGGCCTTGTTGTCCAGTTAACAAACACACTCTACCAAGTAAACTCAAGACGAAGAACGGTGTTGTAAGTCGACCGATCGCCAAGTTATGCCTGATTTTAGAAGGAGACAAGTAATTAGATAGATTTGCATCTACATCTATTATCGGATTTTGTTAGGGCCCCATATGGTAAAGATGTGGATGAGTAAAGGGTGATGTGTTAGCAACCCTCTCCCCTTACTGTTCTACATAGTAAACAACAATACAAATAGCCACGCAGAGGCAGCTATGGTTGAAAGAAGAAGAAAAACAAGCATTATTGAAAGAGAACAGAAGCATGGTCATTCCTTACCTAAGCGACTTTATCTTATCGCCCTTCATTTGTTATGCGCTCATAAATTAGTTTGATAGTTGAGCTCTGATTATGCAAATGAGTATGCAAATGAGTTCATAACTGGGGTCCGGAACTCTCGTAGGAAAAAATTCGCTCCCCGGACGCTATCCCGCAGAAAATTTGATGTATCAACAAAGCATACACTTTGTTTGTACGGCGACCAATAATGTTTAGTTCGTGATTTGATATATCCACCATAGTTTCCAACTTATAAATTTCCGTAATGCTGAGCTCTAGACCAGGGGTTTTCAAACTTTTTGACTTGCGGACCCCTTTATATTTCAGGTTTTACCTTAGGGACACCCTTATAAGCGCTTATGAAATTTATACATAAATATTTGCTTAAGATAACATATATTTTTACATTTATTTATTTAACAGTATTTAACAAATAGGTTTGTTATCAATTAAAAGATTTCCATTAAAAAACATGTATAAAATCAAATTGCCCATAAAAAGTATTTGCTGTCCACGGACCCCCCTCCCCTGTCTTGTTCTTGCGGACCCCCTGTGGTCCGCGGACCACAGTTTGAAAACCCCTGCTCTAGACTACTGTCCAATTCTTAAACTGAGCTATCTGGAGAAGTAAATTCTTCTGCAATCTCGTTCGTAAAACTGAGCTACAACGCATGCACACACACACACACACACACAGAGGCGCGCGCAAACACAGCGAGAAAGAGAGTGGTAAAGTGTACAAATAAGAGAAAACAGAAGTCAGTACATAAAGTAGTATACAATTCTATTATTTTATTTATAGCTAGCTATAAACCTAGCTCATTGACTGAAGGCCCCAGGACACTTATCAAACACCTCTTGACCCCTGATTCACTGATATTGTTTCACTTATAGCTTTGCGCCTATAAATAAAATAATATCAATCTGTATATGTGTACATATGCTCGTACATATACATTCATACTTTCACGCACCTATAGGTCCACTGAAACACGCTGAGATAAGGAGGCCCTCACGTAGTCCCCAAATTGGCTAGAAATAGCAGTCAAATTTCCTTCAACTGACACATTACTGCTTTAAAAGATGGATACATTATTTCATTTTATTTTTTCCTTTTTGATCTTTCATCCTTCAGTTGTTTCAGTCATTGGTCTGCGGCCATGCTGGGGCACCAGCTTGAAGAATTTTAGTCGAACGAATCGACCCCAGTACATATTTTCTTAAAGCCTGGTACTTATTCTATCGGTTTCTTTTGCTAATCTGCTAAGTTACGTGGACGTAAACAAACCAAGCGGTGGTGGAGACAAACACAGACTCAAAGACACATATATACACACACACAAACACATGTGTGTGTATATATATGTGTGTGTGTATGTGTTACATGCGTGTATGTATGTTTATACACACACACACACACACACAACACACATAACATACCGCGACACACATATATGTATAAATTAAAACAAAGATACAAAATCTTCTTAAGGGGATGTTGGCAACCAAGTTCCCCGGTTTTATCCAGTGTGTAGGGAAGTGGTTATACACCATTAGGTGTACACCGCTTCCGTACATTAAATTTCTAGAAGAAACAAAGGAACGCAGATTCTGAACAACATAACAATATTTATTTACAGTGGAATTCAGTTCACGCTTGGAGGGAATTCGGTAGCTCGTCGCCCTCGGTTACTGAGACGCCTCCTGAATGATTTCCGTGGTTATTTGTGAAGCTCTGGTGCTGACATGTGAGAGAGCTCTGTTGGACGTCTTAGCTCGACGGAGATCAGTCAACGAAGAGACTGAGAAAAGGCGCCAAAGCTGGGTGTCGAACTCTACGCATGCGCATGAGACTCTTCCTGTATTCCTTCCGGAACTAGTCCCTGCGCATGCGTGGATAAAACTCCGGACATTGAACATATAACAGTCGTCTGCTATAAGTTGTCACTACAAGTGTATCAGGGTTAGGGTTAGGGTTAGGGTTAGGGTTAGGGTTAGGGTTAGGGTTAGGGTTAAGGTTAGGGTTAGGGTTAGGGTCAGTGAAAAAAACTAAAGAGGTTAGTTTTGCATTGATAGACATGAGTATATTACCATTTTTTGTATGAGAAAAAGAAAACGGAGAAATTGAAATATAGACATTAATCTATCAGAACATAATATATTGGTTGCTGAAACGCACATATCAGAGTCTAACAAGGGTCAAACAATACATTGGTATGTAGCTCCTTTCTATCAAATTCTTACTTTGACGAAATGCCCAATTAAAGATATTCAATATAAAAATTTAATTTAATTTCTAAAATTGAATTGGTTGGGCATAGAAACAATTGTAGGTGCAATGGATTTGATAGTGTTCGGAATTCAATATGTTCTAATAAATTAATGTCTATATATCAATGTTTTTTTTTACTTTTTTTTTATACAAAAATGGTATATATAAAGTTTTCAGAAAGATTTCAACGTTCTCGATACAATCAAGGAAATCTCGTGCAAATGAAACCCCAGTATCTTTTTGGTCAGCTGAAAGCAGTTTTGGCACAAACTTAGCAGACACACGTCTCATACCCAAATCTTCAGTGATAATAGACTGCACTGAACCGTAACTAATCTGCACATCCTCTGATATCTCACGGATGGTGATTCGACGATTTCCCCTCACATCTGCACGCACATCCGCGATATTTTTCTCAGTTCTGTTGGTTCCGGGTCTCCCAAAACGTTCGTCAATATTAACATTTTTTCGGCCATCTTAGAAACGTCTGAACCACTCGTACACTTGTGTGCGGCTCATACATTTCATTCCATACACTTTCTGCAACCTTGCGTAGGCCTCTGAGCAGGTATCGCCATGAAAAATTTCTCTGTCGTGACCAATGCGACGATCACACGCTACACACCTTCCTCCCAAAGAGTGCTGTAAAAAGCGGAAGTGAGCTACAACGTTAAAACTTAGTACTCATGCACAGTAGAGTTTAAGGTGACACATTACGAACACCATACGTATGTAATTCTTTTTAGCTTTTCTTTTATTTTCCTTTCTTTAATTTTTGCTACTGACGAAAAGTTTTTGACAGCCCAGATTCTTAAAATGAATTTATTGTCTTCCTGTATGAAACGATTGTATAGCTACATGAATAAAAAAAAACTATCATCCATATTAACATCTAATCGGCTCCATTTATGAAAAATATGATTCAATTTGTTGAACTTAGTTTAATAAGTTAAATCATACACTTAATATACTTCTATAACTTTTCATATCTATGCTAATTTACACCAGTAAATTAATGTAAAGTATGAAGAAACAACGTTAGAAATCGTTTGGAAAATACTCCAATTAAAGGATGAATTTACATTCAACCCTTTTAGAAATATATATATATATATATCTACAGATATATATAGATATTGTTTTTCGCCAAAAACACAGCCGACCCATGAAATAACAACGCACCACACACCTTGTGTATGTCTATTCGATATGCAGTATATACATGTATGTATATATATATATATATATATATATATATATATATATATATATATATATATATATATATATATATATGTATGTATATATATATATATTTATAAATGAAACATTCAAACACTGAGATTTGAAGTTAGATGTCACTACTGTTCATATCATCTGTGGATAAATTCTAAATTTGATGATATCACCAGTAGTGGCATGGGTGGAACGCAGTTATAATAGCTTTAAAGAGCTATGAATTATAAATTTGCACGAAGCTTCTTACCACACAGCCACTCATATATAAATAAACATAAAGGATAAAATCATTAAAATTAATTAATTTATCAGTGGCCAGCATATAAAAAAACCTTTTAGGTAAAATACATATATAAGGGACCGATAGAATAAGTACCAGGCTTACAAAGTATAAATCTTGGGGTCGATTTCTTTAACTAAAGGCGGTGCTCTAGCATGGCCACAGTCAAATGACTGAAACAAAAGAATAGAGATATATAATTGTATAGGATACAATATATATATATATATATATATATATATATAGAGAGAGAGAGAGAGAGAGAGAAGAGAGAGAGAGAGAGAGAGAGAGAGAGAGAGAGAGAGGGAGAGAGAGAAATAGAGAGAGAGAGAAAGAGAGAGAGATACAATTGTATAGGATGCAATTATACTTAAGTACTTAAGGGGCACAGAAATTACCATCCCTATATGCTGAAAATAGACGTCAAATATGTCCAACCACTGCAGATATTCACTCCACATATACACAGGATGAAAGCGGGAAAGTAGACTGACAAAAAAATTCATTAAATAATTCAGATAGTCTTGGATTGATCAATTTCTGGATTAGTTTGGTAACTTTTCCTTCATCAGGAAAACATATTGAGCGAATCCAGAAATTGATCAATCCAAGACTATCTGAATTATTATATGGATTTTTAAACAGTCTGCCTTCCGGCTTTCGAGTGAGTATTTGCTGTGGTTGGACGTCTATTTTCAGCATATATGTATGGTAGCTTCTGTGCTCTTAAGTATAATCGTATCCTATACAATTATATATCTCTATTCTTTTGTTTAAGTCATTTGACTGTGGCCATGCTAGAGCACCGCCTTTAATCGAAGAAATCGACCCCAAGACTTATACTTTGTAAGCCTGGTGCTTATTCTATCGGTTCTTTTTGATGAACCGCTAAGTTATATATGTATTTTACCTAAAAGGTTTTTTTTTATATGCTGGTCACTGATAAAATTAATTAATTTTAATGATTTTATCCTTTATGTTTATTTATATATGAGTGGCGAAATGCTTTGCGGTATTTCGTCTGCCGCTACGTTCTGAGTTCAAATTCCGCCGAGGTAGACTTTGCCTTTCATCCTTTCGGGGTCGATAAATTAAGTACCAGTTACGCACTGGGGTCGATGTAATCGGCTTAATTCGTTTGTCTGTCCTTATTTGTCCCCTCTATGTTTAGCCCCTTGTGGGCAATAAAGAAATAAGAAGCTTGCTTCCCAACCATATGGTTCCAGGTTCAGTCCCACTTCTACTATAACCCCGGGCTGACCAAAGTCTTGTCAGTGGATTTGGTAGACAGAAACTGAAAGAAGCCCGTCACATATATATATATATATATATATATATATATATATATATATATATATATATATTTGTATGTATTTGTATGTCTTTGTTTGTCCCCCTACCTTCGCTTAACAACCGATGTTGGTGTGTTTACGTCCCCGTAACTTAGTGGACAGAATTAGTACTAGGCTTACAACAAAAGACCAAAAAAAAAAAACTCCTGGGGTCGATGTGTTCGAGTAAAGATGGTGCTCCAGCATGGCTGCAGTCAAGTGACTGAAACAAGTAAAAGAATAAAATGATATATATAGTTATATATTGTCAGCAAATCATAAATCCGAAAAAGAAGCACACTCTAAGTTATAGAGCAGTAGAGTATATAGATAAAGATCTCTCCGCCCCACCCTCTCTCTCTCTCTCTACACACACACACACACGAAGTGCATTCCAGAAGTTTTTAGACTTTTTTTCGGACAGGTATTATAAATGTCATAGATTACTCTAATTTCAGTCTATCATTACTAAGTATCTAAAGAGCTGACCTGCTAACTTTTTTGTTATCTCAGTTGGTAGGGGACGGCTTCAACAGCACTTTGAAGCCACTCTACAAAACACTACTTATCACAGCTGACTAGTTTTCAGAATGCAGTCGAGACGTGAAATAGTTTGGAAGCTCGCTATGCAATAAATTTTTCGTGTTGTATGAGCCGTACATGTTTTTCGCAAGCACAAGAGGCGAAACAGAGATGGACATCAAAATTGTCTCTCACTCTCCCTACTGTCCAGACTTTGCTCCCTGTGACTTCTGGTTTTTCTCAAGGGTCGTCTTATCGGAATAAGGGACCTCCTAAGCAAACGAATGCAATGAGTGTTAATTTATTGATACAGCAAGCCACATCATATGTAGATCAGAACTGGGCCCCTAGACCAGTGAGGAGAGCACTGGCAAACTTCCTAGTGTACTTATGCCTAAAGACATCCCTGCTCAGGATCTTCATCAGGGTTAACAAGAAGGCCACCTCAGATCGTTAGTGAAACCGATATGTTTTGATCCATCCGTTTTTCTCTGTCCACAATTCCTGAGAGGGCCGTGGAGGCAGAATCCTCTGGCACCTTCTCCATAAGGCCCTTTGAGTAGCAACCGTCATTACACTTTCCAGTTGGATTCACAAGCGTGACCGATTGAGACTTTGGATGTTATCCAATCATTCCGTTCTTGGTCTCTTCCTGGTTCTCCTACCGGGTGGTTCAGCTTGGAGAATCACTGGGCTACGTTTGGGCTACGCTTGGACTACGCTTGGAGAATCACTGGGCTACGCACACTGGGCTACGTACACTGTCGCGTAACTTTAGTTCGGAGACTCTTCAGAGGAACCCTCATTTTGGCTGCTTGCATATATGATCGTATTCTTTCGGTCGTCACACAATATTCACAACAATAGCTAGAGCCGGCTCGTTGCCAGACTTTGGTGCTTGGAGGTGTTTCAGAATATTCTGAGTGAACACTAACTTGTATTCCTAGAAGATTTTTGTAAACTGTATTTTCTAAATCTGAGGGTGCGCGTTGAATAGTGAAGGGCGAAGTACCGTCCAGTGAACCCACTTAGCGGCGGGCATAGTTTAAGAAGAAAAGTTTGTCAGACTCCAAGGAACGTACTGCGGGAAGATTTTTGTAAACGGTTTACTCCAAATCTGAGGATGCACCATTGAAATAATGAGGAGGGCACTGCTTTTCAGTGCATTCCCTTAGCGACGGGCATGGTTTAAGTACAAAAGTTAGTCAGACTTGAAGAAATGTACCACGAGAAGAGCTTTGTAATCTGTATTCTCTAAATTTGATGGTGCACCATTGAAAAAATGAGGAGGACACGGCTGTTCAGTGCATTTCCTTAATGACGGGCATGGTTTAAGCTCAAAAGTTAGTCAGACATGAAGAAACGTACTGCAGGAAGACGTTTGTAAACTGTATTTTCTAAATCTGAGGGCGCAATATTGACTCAGTGAGATGTAAGCGCCGTCCAGTGCATTCCTTTACCGACGGGCATTAAGGTGAGGACAGACGCAAAAACCAAATTGTAGCCATGTTTTCAAAATAACGAAATCCAAAAATGGAAACAAGATGTTAGAAGTTCAAGATTTAAACTTGGAGACGCCGTCGACTATATAAGACTTGGCGATACCCAGTTAAAAAAAAAATCAGCCCAGGTTTCGAAGAAATTGTAATTATATATGCCTTTTAATTACTTTGAGACTTCTCTGGCTTGTAAGCTTTAAATGGTTGCGAGTTAAAAATTTTACCTAAATCCAGCGCTGGGTGGTT
>NC_142937.1:63467211-63482211 GCF_046866305.1 Octopus bimaculoides | reverse complement strand
TTGTCTAGCTCTCTCAACTGAAAGGAAACCAGATCCCCCTCCTCGCAACCACTTAAAACAAATCACTCACACACGTCCGTAGCTTGTTTCAAGAAGAAAAAAAAAAAGTAAAGGAAGAAAGAAAACACATATAAAATAACCTAACCTATGCAATTATTACGATAGCAATATCCTTCACCCCCTACCATCCTTTCTTTCTGCTGTGTTCCTCTCTCTCTAACTGTCATCAGCTAACTTAAGCCCCCCCCCCTCTCACTCTATCACTCTTTCTCTCCCAATCATTATTTATCACTTTCGTCCTCTCTCTCTCTCTCCTTCTCTCTCCTTCTGTTTCTTTCTCTTTTTTCTCTTCCTGCCACTCGACTCGGCGAGTTGACGTTTTTCTCCAAAATCTTATCCCTTTTACTATCTCTTACTCTCACTTTTTCTATTTCCCTTCCCCCTCCATATATTTCCTCTTCAACTCTTCTCATTTCACTTGTCTTCTTTCTCTCTTTCCTCCTCTTTCTCTCTCTCTCTCTCTCTCTCTCTCTCTCTCTCTCTCTCTCTCCCTCTGTCTGATTAATACGATGTTTTAAATACATTTCTCTCACAGAATAATTTCCCTCAACCTCTGTTCATCTGTCAACACCCGTTCTATCTATCTATCTATCTATCTATCTATCTATCTATCTATCTATCAGTCCTTTTCTTTCCTTCACCATTTCTTTGATACTTTCACCTAATATTTTGCCTACTCTGATTCTGTCGTCTGCCACAGGTTTTCTTTCGATTTGCCCTGTCGTTCCTTCTTTCCTAACATTTCATCTTTCATTTTTCCCTTCCTTCCTTTCTTTCCTTCTTTCCTTTCTTCCCCTTTGCCATTCATTCATTAATTCAATCGTTCGAACGTACTTTTCCCATTCCCTGTCTAGCCACTCTCTTACACTGTCTCACTCAATGTTTCCCACGACGTCTCAATCTCTTTTATCTGTTTATCTCTTTCTCACTGCACTTTCTTTTTGTTCCCAACCCTGAATATTAACTGCAATTGTCACATGCCCTACCAATCAATTATTCTCTCTCACGCTCTCTCACTCTCTCGCTCTCTCACTCTCGCCTTCCCCCCTCTCTCTCTCTCTCTCTATCTCTATCTCTCTCTCTCCCCATATCTATCTATCTATCTATCTATCTATCTATCTATCTATCTATCTATCTATCTATCTATCTATAGATATATGAAGAGCGTTGGCTCGAAACGTAAAAGACTTTCTCCCTCCCCGAGCGCTAAACTAATACATTTGTTTATTGTTTATACACCCGTTTTCGTCTTTTGTTTTATTGTAAATTCTCACTATATATATATACATATATGTTAATGTATACGCACATACGTGTGTACAGTATATATCTAGATATATACATTTATACATGTACCTTAATATATATTGTACACATAAATATATTTGTACTTTGTGCATGGGTATGCTTAAACTATATACATATACATATTAAGATATATATATATATATATATATATATATATAGGTATGTATATACAAATATATATATATTAAAGGTATATATATATATATATATATATATATATATATATACACATTTATATAAAATACATATATATAAAATGAGAATATATATATATATATATATATATATATATATATATATATATATATACATACACGCACATACATACACACACTCATATCTATATATATACATAGATATTTGTATGCATATATATATGTATATATATATATATATATATATATACACACGCACATATATGCACAATATATATACATACATGCACACGCGAACGCGCGCACACACATATATAATCTTTTATATCTACGTACATGAAGGCGCGCAGCTTAGTGGTAAGAGCGTTACACACATGATCGTAAGATTGTGGTTTCGATTCCTGGACCGGACGACGAGTTGTGTTCTTGAGCTAAACACTTCATATCACGTTGCTCCAGTCCAGTCAGCTGACGAAAATGAGTAATCCTGTGACGGACCGGCATCCGATTCAGTGGGAACGAGAAGAGAATGCATACGGTATAGAATCCAGGTTAGCGCCTTCATGAACCTGCGGATGGGGCGGTTCTTTGATTCTTATTTTTTAATATCACCCTACATGTAAAAGCGGCGAGCTGGCAGAAACGTTAGCACACCGGGCGAAATGCTTAGCAGTACTTCGTCTGCCGTTACGTTCTGAGTTCAAATTCCGCCGAGGTCGACTTTGCCTTTCATCCTTTCGGTGTCGATAAATTAAGAACCAGTTACGCACTGGGGTCGATGTAATCGACTTAATCCCTTTGTCTGTCCTTGTTTGTCCCCTCTTTGTTTAGCCCCTTGTGGGCAATAAAGAAACAAGAATCGTTAGTACTCCAGGCAAAATGTTTAACGGCATTTCGTCCGTCTTTCTGTTTTGAGTTCAAATTCTGACGAGGTCCACTTTGCCTTTCATCTTTTCATGGTCGATGAAATAAGTACCAGTTAAGCACTGGGGTCAATGTAATCGACTTGACCTTTCTCTCGAAATTACTGATCTCGTGTCAAAACTTAGGATCAGTATTTAATTACTCATGAAGGTAATGAGCGGGCAGAATCGTTAACGGACAAAATGCTTAAGCGGCATTTCGTCCGCTTTTACGAGTTCAAATTCGTCCGCTTTTACGAGTTCAAATTCAACCGAGGTCCACTTTGCCTTTCGTCCTTTTGCAGCCGATAGAATTAAGTACCAGTCTAATACTTGGGGTCAATATTATCGACTCACTGTTGGCCTTATGCATAACCTCTATCTCCTTTGTTTTTTCTCTCTCTCTCTCTCTTACCCCCCCTCTCTCTGCCCCAGTATCTAACCTCCTACTCTCTATCTATGGCTCTCTAGTTGTCTTCTGAAATCGACATGGCTAGAATACTAGGCCTGAGAGTAAATAGTTATAACAGAAGCAACAACAGCAACAAACATGTTTATAGTCCCCAGTGCTTCTTGATAGTTAATTCTGGTTGATTTAGACTCAAATTATGGATGTGTGTTGGCACTCCGTCGCTTACGACGTCGAGGGTTCCAGTTGATCCGATCAACGGAACAGCCTGCTCGTGAAATTAACGTGCAAGTGGCTGAGCACACCACAGACACGTGTACCCTTAACGTAGTTCTCGGGGATATTCAGCGTGACACAGTGTGACAAGGCTGACCCTTTGAATTACAGGCACAACAGAAACAGGAAGTAAGAGTGAGAGAAAGTTGTGGTGAAAGTGTACAGCAGGGTTCGCCACCACCCCCTGCCGGAGCCTCGTGGAGCTTTAGTTGTTTTCGCTCAATAAACACTCACAACGCCCGGTCTGGGAATCGAAACCGCTATCCTATGACCGCGAGTCCGCCATTGCGCCTCCACTCAAATTACGAATAGAAGAGAGCAAAAGTACATATTAGTAGAGGCGTGTGGCTTAATGGTTTGGGTGTTGGACTCATGATCGTAAAATTGTGGTTTCGATTCCTGGACCGGGCGACGCATTGTCCTCTTGAGCAAAACAATTCATTTCACGTCGCTTCAATTTACTCAGCTGGCAGAAATGAGTAATCCTGCGATGGACTGGCGCCCCATCCAGGTGGGGAATATATAGGAGTCAATGCAACTCGGGAAGGATTCTTTTATTCTTTTACTTGTTTCAATCATTTGACTGCAGCCATGCTGGAGCACCGGCTTCAGTCGAACAAATTGTCCCCAGGACATATTCTTTGTAAGCCTAGTACTTATTCTGTCGTTCTACTTTGCCGAACCGCTAATTTACGGAGACGTAAACACACCAGCATCGGTTGTCAAGCGATGGTGGGAGGACAAACACATACACACACATATACATACATACATGCATACATACATATATATATATATATATATATATATATATATATATATATATATATATATATATGTATGTATACTCTTTTACTTGTTTCAGTCATTTGACTGCGGCCATGCTGGAGCACCGCCTTTTAGTCGAGCAAATCGACCCCAGGACTTATTTTTTGGAAGCCTAGTACTTATTCTGTCGGTCTCTTTTGCCGAACCGCTAAGTTACGGGGACGCAAACACACCACCATCGGTGGTCAAGCGATGTTGGGGGGACAAACACAGACACACAACCACATACATATATATACATATACACAATGGGCTTCTTTCAGTTTCCGTCTACCAAATCTACTCACGAGGCTTTGGTCGGCCCGAGGCTATAGTAGAAGACACTTGCCCAAGGTTCCACACAGTGTGACTGAACCCAGAACCATGTGGTTGGTAAGCCAGCTACTTACCACACAGCCACTCCTGCGCCTATATCTATATATATATATATATATATATATATATATATACATATATACAAACTACATATTATCTCTGTTCGCGTGCACCTACACACACACACACACACACACACACACACACACACACACACACGCACGCACGCACGCAGGCACACGCATAGACACATACATCATTTTCAATCTGGCACTCCGTCGGTTACGACAACGAGTGTTTCAGTTAATCGAATCAACGGAACAGCCTGCACGTGGAATTAATGTGCCCGTAGTTGAATACTCCACATACACGCTTACCCTTAATTCAGCGTGACACAGAATGTGACAAGGCTAGCCCCTTTGAATTATAACTACAACTCATTTTTATGACCTGAATGGACAGGAGCAACGTGAAAAAGAATGTCTTGGTCAAGGACACAACGCACCACCGGGGATCGAATTCACGACCTTACGACCGTCAACCGAATACGCTAACCACTAAGCCACGCGACTTCACACACACACACACACACCACTACCACCACCACCACCACCACCACCACCACCACACACACAACACCACACACACAACACCACACACACCACACCACACACACAACACCACACACAACACCACACACACAACACCACACACATACATGCATACATAGATGACACTGCATGTTCACAATCAATTATCTACGAACATAGCACACACACAGACACATACACACACACACATACACACATACACACACACACACGCATACACATATACACAAGCATTTATTCATTTGCATACTCTCGTATGCACGCATAAAAACATACATACAAGCATCGCCGTCCATATGCACATACGCACATTTGTACACATACACACACAGAAAACAATGTGTGTTTATCATACATACATACAAACATACATACATACATACATACATACTTACATACATACATACATACATAGGCAAACTGCAGACAACCTGAAGATTTATGCTAAAAGTGTTAACAATACCAAAAAAACAACTGGAATTAATAACATTTTCAGCTAATATAGGCATGGAATTTGGCCAAAAGAAAATTTCATACTTGGTTATAGAACGAGGAAAGTCAGTCCCTCAAACCCAATACCTGTGCATCAAGGGTCTTTCTGTCTCCTCCATTCCTCACAAAGAATGTTACAAGTACCTAGGCATAGACAAACATGTATCATATGAAGGCACTGTGATTAAATAGAGTGACCCGAGAATATTACACCAGACTCAGGGAAATTTAGCAGTCGGAACTCTCCCCTTACAACAAAACAATATCCCACAATGCAATTACAGTACCAGGGTTGAACCCAACGTTTGGGATACTTGACTGGTCTGTAGAGGAAATCCACTCCATAGATATAAAAACCCATAAAATTCTGACAACAACTGGGAAGATCCACAGAAACAGTGATGTTGTCAGGCTCTACTTATGAAGAAACGAAGGTGGTAGAGGCCTGAGATCAGAGAAGACGGCCTTCGAATACCGTATAGTATCACTCAGGCAGCACCTGCTAAACAACAGAAGCAATAATAAATATATCAATGCAGTCCTGAAAAGTGAAGTGAGCAACATTGTACGAGTTGGCAGTGAACTCCTCAAGAAACACTCTCTTTCTGATGATTTCCTATACAGCACCAAAACAGCTGGGCTCTCTTACCTCAGAGAAGACCTGGATGGAAAGCACTCAGCATACAAAAAAAAAAATATTATGCATTGGTATGTTACTCGGAAGCTTGAAGGTGACAGTACAATTTCACGAAGTGCAACCTCTCTTGGACACAAAACCACTACATCACATCACATTTTGAAGGCTATGCGTTTGCAATCCATGAACAGGAAATTGCCACAAAGTATCTGGGGAACAAGAGAGACAGTGACGCTGTTGTAATCCCAAGGTGCAACCGCATGTGTAGGCTATGTCTTGTTTCTGTGGAAGACATTACGCATGAAATTAGCAGCTGCCCTAAAATGTCGTCACGGTACCACCTCTTAATGCGGCACGATGTTGTTGCAATGCCATCCGCAAAAAAGACTGTCCTGAAATACACTCAGAAAACCCCTCTATTATGGAATACATTCATATACACCAACTCAAGGAATTCTGGTGGAATATTTCCATCAAAACTTCTGTCAAATGTAAGCATAACAAGCCGGATATTGTTGTTTGGGACTAGGGGCAAAGGTATGTACCACACATGCATACATACATACATCCATACATTCATACATACATCCATACATACATACATACCGGATGTTAACATAAAGCTGAAGATCAGTGAAAAAGAGAATACCTACGCTGAACTATTGAAAAATATGCAGTTACTCTATCCAGATTACAAGTTCAGGTTTATACCAGTAATTATTGGGGCCCTGGGATATGTAACACACTGCCTTAATACCGATCTTGAGAAATTAGGCTTCTCAAAGCCAGAAAGGAAAAAGCTAATTCGAAGACTACAGATCCAATCCATCACTGGAAATGTAAAAGTCATTAAAACTTTCCAGAAGTTTATCATTTCAGTATATATGAGCCTGTCTAGACATGCAGCTATATGCACGAGAATACATGCATAAACAAAACATACAAATCTGCACATATACATACATACATGCAAGCAAAAATATCCTGTTGTTGATGTTGAAATTCCAATGAAGGAACTTTGAATCTAGGTTAGAAACCGGCTCTTTCTCTATTCGCAAGAAATCTTGAAATAAAACTGGACAATGACATACATATATACATACATACATGTGTGTGTGTGTGCGTGTGTGTGTGTGTGTGTGTCTGTGTGTATGCGTGTGTATGTGTGTGTGTGCCTGCGTGCGTGCTTACGTGTGTGCGCGCCCGCGCGCGTAATGTACTGTTTCGTGTTGGTGAGATCAACAGCAAAGTCCTCCATCTGGTGAGAGATAAATATTATTTAACAGACATGTTTTTATGCGCTACTATTCCCTCATTTTATTTCTTCGTTCTTTTTGATATGTGATTTGTGCCTGATGAATATGTTTGAGCTATTTCTCGATATATGAAGCTATAAGTAGCACATAAAAACATGTATTGTGTTTATTGTGTGCGTTTCAGTATGTGTGTGTGTGTGTGTGTGTGCCTGTCTGTCTGTCTGACTGTCTGTCTGTTTTTCTGTTTGTCTGTCTGTCTGTCTGTGCGCGCGTTCAGTATAATTACACGAAGCAGCAAGGACCAAAATAGCTAAATCAAATGAATGTACACGCACATACACATGTAAATAAATATACATAAATATGTGTGTGTATATATATATATATATATATATATATATATATATATATATATATATATATATATATATATATATATATATATATATATATTTATGTCCCTGAATGCAGGCTAGGCTGGGTGGAGGAGTTTGTCTCCCCCTCGCAAACGTAAGGACACAGGAAATGTGTCAAGGCCGACAGGAAGCGGTCCAGCTTCCTAGGGCTAAATATCAGTAGCATATTCCCTTATTGAGACTGTCACGTTAAGTTGGCAGTATACAACTACTTTATCGCATCACTACTGCTTAAGTCTCTCTGAGAGATTTAGAAATATATTATTTCTATATTTGTATAGCCTTTTCTGTTTGTTTTCCTGTCTTGTTTTTTGTCCGCCACTACATTCCTCCATGGCAAGGTTTAATTTGTGTATACAAATTTAATTTGCGGTCCATGGGAAGAGCCGTTTTAGCGATGCGTCCTGCCCAGCTCTTCGAAACGCCGGTGTTAAAACGCGGGTAGCTGATGAAGAAGAATGTTCTCTATGTGGCTTGTATGTTTTCTCGTCTACGTTTTGTTTGCAATGTCCTGTACCCAGATATGCACCTATACATACAGGTGGATGTCGGTATGCACATACCTGTACGTATATATGCATATACTCATTTACTATTTGTTTATATATATATATATATATATATATATATATATATATATATATATATATATATATATATATATATAAGTATGTATATATTTATATATTTATAGACTGAATGGTGCTGTCCAGGTGTCGAAACAAAAGTGATAACCGTGTGGCAGCCGATCATGGGAATATATTTGTTATGTTTAATTGTGAATTTCTTTATATCTTAATCTCGTTATTTTGAATTGTCATTCATTCTTGTAAAGCGGAAAGTATTTATGGATTCATAGTTTGTGTAGAGATCGCATACGTTGGTATAGTTTGGTTTTCTTCATATGTAAACTAATGAAGGTTTGATAATGCTTAGATTTTCGTGTCTAAGTCTTCGGAGGTTCTGTTACACACACACACACACACACACACACACACACGTGCACATACATATGTATATATATATATATATATATATATATATATATATATATATATATATATATATATATATATATATATATATGTATGTATATATATATATATATTGCCAAATCAGATTGGAGCCTGGTGTTGCCATCCGGTTTCACCAGTCCTCAGTCAAATCGTCCAACCCATGCTAACATGGAAAGCAGACGTTAAACGATGATGATGATGATTATGATGATATATATATATATATGCAGATACACACACACACACACACACACACACACATATATATATATAAATGAAGCGATATATCAAAATCTGTGTGTATGTGTGTGCGTGTGTGTATGTATGTGTGTGTGTGTATGTGAGTGATATTATTTGGAATCACTATATTTCGGAAATATTAACCGTAGTATTTCTTCGTGCAATTCGTGCAATGTCTTTTCGTATACCGCCCATGGAAATAATAAGATTAAATTTGTGAAAAAGTACTTATTTTAAAAACCAAACTATAAATATATTATCCGGACATAAATTGAACGTTCCGAGCGGTATTACCGACATACATTATACATAGATACATGCCTGTCATCACGAGACGTAAAGTAGCTATGAAGAAGATTATTACTTCTTTATACGCGTGTTCTATCTAAATGCAAAATAAGCGTGTATAAACAGCAAGCAGTAAAACTTGAAAAAAGCTGAAATACATGCCGCTTTATAGTGAAAATTAATTGATCATCATAATTTCAAAATTAAATTTTGGAAGGGGATATTATATTAGTGATGGGAGAGATTGTTTCTCAAATGTAATATCAATATTTATCTGCGCACAGTTTAGAAAAGGGCCTCATAAAACAAAATAACCTGAATATTAAAGCGTTATCATCAAATAATGAAATGGAAAATATATAAAATTTGCATATAACTATTTCAACTGACACACATATCTACATGTACATGCAAACGTACATACAAACATTTGTGTATATGTACGTGTGTGTATGTGTGTGTATGTAAGTACATGCAAGCGCGTGCACACACATATGCGTATATATCTTTTTATCTTTTACTTCTTTCAGACATTAGACTACGGCCATGCTGGGGCACTGCTGTGAAGAATTTTAGGTGAGCGTATCGACCTCTAGCACTTATTTTGTAAACCTGGCACTTTTCCTTTTGGCGGACCGTTAGGTTTAAGGGGTGTAAACCACATCAACACCGGTTTTCAAGAGGGGTGCAAATACAAACACAAACACTCATGTATATATATATATATATATATATATATATATATATATATATATATATATATATATATATATATATATATATATGAAATCTCTATATATAGAAAATCCTTTGTATTTCTGTCTGTTCCCAATGCATTCGCACGCGACTCACCCAAATCAAATCAAATTTTACTACATGGTAATACTATGAGACCCCGTGAGTGTCAACATGTAATGTTTCTGGGTTAAAACAATGCAACATTGGCACTGGTTCCGTATTACATCTCAAATCTTGAAGAATAAAAGTGAAACCTTGACGGAGCAAGTTATAAATGGTTTCACTTTTATATTGTTTCATTTTTAATAGTTACACTAAGTATATATATATATATATATATATATATATATGTGTGTGTGTGTGTGTGTGTGTGTGTGTGTGTGTGTGTGTGTGTGTGTGTGTGTGTATGTATATATGTGTATATATATATATATATATATATATATATATATATGTATATCTTTCAGATACTAGCAGAGGTACGCCGAGTATCTCTGCTAGCATATATATATATATACATATACATACATACATATATATATATATATATATATATATATATATATATACATACATATATATATATATATATATATATATATATATATATATATATATATATATATATATATATATATATATATATATATATATATATATATACGACTGGTTTCTTTCAGATTCCGTCTATTAGATCCACTCACAAGGCTTTGATTGCCCCGAAGTTGTAGGTGAGGAAGCTTGCCCAAGGACCATGTGCTTAGGAAGCACCTCCACACCTGCGTCCGCACACACACACGTGCACACACACACACACACACACACACACACACACACACACACACGTATACATATAAGCTTCAAATTTTGGCTCAAGGCCAGGAAGTTTTGTCGTTGGGAATAAGTCGATTAATTCGACCCCAGTGTTTAAATGGTACTTATTTTATCGACGTCCCGAAAACATGAAAGCAAAGTCGACCCTGGCAGAATTTGAACTCAGAGCGTAAAGACGGATGAAATGTCGCTAAACATTTCGCCCGGCGTGCTAACGTTTCTACCGGTTCCCCGCCTTATATGCATACATCTTAATTCTTATGACTGAAACCAACTTACATCAGTGAGTTGCTTTCTTATTAATTCTTAGTAAGTTATTCTAGATTTAGCGCGTTAGACAGAGTGTTGGACAAAGCTAACAGTCTATTTATTACTACGAACATAACCGACATAATTAGGCTAAAATAAGGAAATTTCTAATTAGTTTCAAATTTTGGCACAAGGCCAGCGATTTCGGGAAAGCATACTAACGATTCTGCCAGCTCGCCGCCTTAAGAAAAGTTCTAATTAGTGTCTAAAGAACTAGAACTTACTTGCACTGTGACTACAAAACAGAACGCAGCTAAACTTGCTAAACCTCACTTTAAGGCAAGACTTAAAACATCAGATTTCAGATAGCAAAATCTCAGAAAAAATAGCAAAGGATATGCTTTGGGCGTTATTAGACTGTGCAAAACTGCAAATATTCTAAAAAGAAATGTGGATATTATCCTTGTGTAGTTGGGTATTGTTGTAAAGTCAATCATTTCCAGTGTTTTTTGTGTTTTCCTCAAAATGACGTTTCTGACTATGTGTAGCAATCTTTAGGTCACGATATCTCCGAGAATAATTGATGTAGTAGGCTGAAATTTTGCGATAGATGCCTAGATGTGGACTTAGTGTGATTAGTTACACTTCATTTCTTCATCTTTCAGAGACAGTTGAATGCTACAACCCAGGGGTCAGAAATGCTTGAACTCCTGCATGTGGTTATGAGCAACCCTACAACAAAATCTAGGTCAACTTCATCAATGTCTTTTTTTCAGCATCTTGTCTGTACCCAAATCTGTTGGCATTTCAAGTTAAAGCATATTATCTTTGATAGTTTGGTAGAAAAATTGACCTAAAATAAGGGTCTGTTTGGCTTGTAGGTAATTTTGAATTTATAATTAGGTCATGAATAAATAATGTGGAAATTTGAATATTATTATTTTTTTCCTTTATAGAACTAACATTGTCCTTGATGTATGTCATATTTGGTTTGCCTGGATTCTATTCCCACAGAGTGAGAGCATCTTCAGTTTAGGGGTGTTTTCCAATGTCTGAGGGGTTAGTCTTGCATTAAGTTTAAATGTAATTAATTGCAAACCATAAGAAAATGAAATGAAAAATTCTTTTTTTACCTTTTATCTTTTACCTATTTCAGGTAGACTGCGGCCATTCTGGGGTACTGCCTTAAAGAATTTTTAGTCAAATAAATCGACTCCAGTACTTATTTTTTTAAAGCTTGGTTCTCATTTTGTTGGTCTCATCTACCTATGTTGCATTATTTATAATTACAGATCTGTTCGATCGTTTTTGATCTGCGATTAAACTACGACGATAACAACACCAACAACAACAACAACACAAGCTGTAATAATCTAGACTATTGCAAACAACCTGGTAATGGTCGTACTTCCTTAAGCAGAGAGCTGGCAGAATCGTTAGTACGCTGGGTAAAATGCTTAGCAGCATTTCATTCGTCATTACGTTCTGAGTTCAAATTCCGCCGAGGTCCACTTTACCATTCATCATTTCGGAGTCGATAAAATAAGTACCAGTTAAGCACTCGGGTCGATATAATCTACTGTCCCCCTTCCCCGAAATTGTTGACCTTGTGCCAAAATATGAAATCAATATTCGTTCTTCTACTTGAAGTCAAACGGAAGGAATTAACTCCCATAAAAAGAATAAAAGCTAATTTTTTGAAAGAAAGTCAATAATCGACATTGCTCTGTCTCTAGTAAGAATGATTGAGAGGAAAAATACCCGGGGACAACTCTGCAGAAAAACAAATTGTAAAACTTACAACATTATAAAGACTTTCTGTCTGTTTCTTATTCAGGCAGCGCCTGAAACATTTTCTTTCTCTTTTTTCACCCCACACCCGAGACGTGTAGGAGAAACTTGGTTTCACTTTAGGCTGTTTGTGAGTGGTACAGAACTCTTTCATATGTACGAACAGCTTTACTTGAGATTCCTACAATAGAGAAAAATTGAAATCTTCTTGAAGCTTAGAACTGGAAACTGAGTCCGTGTGTTGTAGCTTTGCCAAGTCCTCTTGAAAGATCCTCAGGGATGTGGAACCTTGTAATTTTGGCTGAGAGTTTTATTTGCATGTTAACCCATGTTTCCTTGATGTGCGTGGGTGATTGTGCTGTCATGCTGTTGAAAAATACTAAGGAGGCTGTTGGAAAAGTTTCGTTTAACTGGAGACTGGGACCGAATTCTTACAATAGAATGAACTCCGCTAAAATGTTCTCGGGGACCAAGTGGTAACGTTAAACCGACGATGGATTTGGGCAATCATCCCAAAATTATGTCTGCTTACCAAATTTGGTCTACAGTGCAAATCCTCAAATTTGGGAGAAGGGGTTGGTCAATTATATTGACCTTAATGTTTAATTAGTACTTTATTTCAAGGAATTGAACTCAGAACGTAAAGAACTGTCAATGAATTCGGTGAAGTATTTTATCCAACTCTGCAATGGTTCAATGGATCTACTTCTATTCTTTTGTTCTTTTTAATCAAAAGATGAGAGACAAAAATATTTGGTTAGTTTTTAACTTAAAATGGGAAGTTATTTTCAATTATAGATCAATCGGAATGCAGTACCAAAAACAGCAACTAGCATTCTGTCGTTTACGACGATGAGGGTTCCAGTTGATCCGATCAGCAGAACAGCCTGCTCGCTAAATTAACGTAGAAGTGGTTGAGCACTTTGTTCATTGAAGAAGGAGAAACTTGGTGTTACACATATCGGTTGTGCATGTATGACACCGCATCGATATGTAAAGGTTAAAGGAGAGAGAATGAGGATATTTGTTAGATCAGTGGTTCTCAACCGGGATCCATATGATCCTTGGTGCCCATATAAGATTTTGTTGTCAAAAATTTAGGCACAGACATGGCTGTGTGGTAAGAAGCTTGCTTCCCAACCACATGGTTCAGGGTTCAGTCTCACTGCGCGGCACCTTCAGCAAGTGTCTTTTACTATAACCTTGGGCCGACCAAAGCCTTGTCAGTGGATTTGGCTGACGGAAACTGAAAGAAGTCCGTCGTATATATATATATATATATATATATATATATATATGTGTGTGTGTGTGTGTGTGTGTGTGTGTGTGTATCTATGTGTGTGTGCTTTTGTATCTGTGTTTGTCCCTTCATCACCGCTAGACAACCGGCGCTGGTGTTTACGTCCCCGTAACGTAGCAGTTCGGCAAAATAGACCGATGGAATAAGTACTAGGCATACAAAGAATAAGTCTTGGAGTCGATTTCTTCAACTAAAAAATCCTTTAAGGCGGTGCTCCTGCATGGCCCCAGTCAAATGACTGAAACAAGTAACAGAATAAATGAATAAACGAATAAATTGGTTACACTTCTGCAACATACAAATTTATTTTAACAATTTTTTTCATACAGTTCCTAATAATATTTAAGAATAAAAATATAATATAAGATTATTTTAAACATCGAATGGTTACGTGGGTTCATCCAAGTACAATAGGAAAAAGGGGTCGAAAGTTAAAAGATGATTGAGAACCACTGAGTAAGATGTAGCTTGTGTTTTGCACTTTGTGCAATACGCTACCCTCAAAACATGTCTTAATAACTTTATTTTACTTGAGCATGATACAGATGTCACACGCATTTCTCCCAAAGCAGACATCACATTTCTGTTAAGGCAAACATCACGTTTCTCTCTAGTAATTATCAAAGAAGACATTATATTTGTCTCTAGACGTAATCAAGGAAATCATCACATTTTTCTCCAAACAATTATTATTGTATTAGTATTTAATAATTTGAGGAAGAACTAGAGAACACTTTAAAAAGTTTTTATGCAACAGAAATGTCATTTAGTATAGAACATTATAAGAAAAATGGTGTGCTACAAATAAGTAGAGTTAGTTCAATTTGTTTAAATGGCGCTCTCGGTCAGGATGGTACATGACTTCAGACATTCTTAGGT
>NC_142937.1:63457211-63462211 GCF_046866305.1 Octopus bimaculoides | reverse complement strand
CGGTGGGTGAGTGTGTATATATGTTTGTCGTTCTATTTGTGTTTGCCTGCCCTACTACTCGAGAGCCGGTGTTGGTATGTTGGAGTCCACCGTAAACTAACAGTTCGGCAAAAGAGACTGTATGATACCATATTTTAAAATAAGTGTTGGGGTTGATTTGTTCCACTTAAACTTTTCAAGACGCTACCTCAAATCTACCGCCTCGGCACAATACCCGCAGCAAGTAACATATACATACCCAGGCCTATCTACCATTTTTTTAGGAGGGGATAGCCTCAACAAGACACACACCAAGCATTCTAGTCATTTCCCAGCTCAAAAGGGCGAGCCCAGTCTTATGCTCGGGTCAAGGCATAGAACGTAACCTCCAATATCAGCAGCGGGGCCCGGCAGCATATGCTGGTTTATTCTCACCGTAATATGTTGGTTCCGTACCCCTTTAAGCAACATCAAATTCACTCATCCATCCACAAACACTCAAAGCTTTCCTATCATTTATAAACTCTCTTGCCTCTCTCACTCCAACACCTCAAACCACCAAAGCTTTCGTCACTCCATCCATCCAGCTTATAAGATAATGCATTCTTGTAGTGCGGAAGGCGCCGATGTGTGCTTTGATGAAACATTGGATGAACTGTTTTTTTAGTAGCTGCTATCTTTATTGCTGTATAAACCCTCTATTTACTGAACAATTACCTTATGATGAAAGGTGCTTAAGCCGAAACCTTCCCATTCTGTGTTTTTGTATATCAGGTTCCCCATTGTCCGATAAGCTCGTATGCGTAGGTATGTGTGTGTGTGTGTGTGTGTGTGTGTGTGTGTGTGTGTGTGTGTGTGTATACGTATATATATATATAAATATATATATATATATATATATATATATATATATATTTATATACAATCATACATATATACATACATACATATATATATTCGCAAGCGTGACTGTATGGTAAGAAGTTTGCTTCCCGACCAAATGGTCCCGGATTCAGTCCCACTGCGTGGCACCATGGGATAGTGTTTTCTCCTATACTACCATAACCTTGGATCGAGCAAAGACTTGTGAGCGGGTTTAGCAGACGAAACTGGAAGAAGTCTGTCGTATATATATGTATATTAAACCGTTAATCCCTACACATAATTTTTTTCTGTCTGTCTCTCTTTTCTTTTTTTCTTTTTTTTTTCATCCTCGCTCCATTTTTTCCCACTCTCAAACCTCTCTGTCAAAGAGCGTAAGCTCGAAATGTCAATGATATTTCCATTCTTTCCGAGCGTTGTTCCTTCATTGTCGTTGTCTTTTGCTTTTTGTAAATTATATATATATATATATATATATATATATATATATATATATTTTCTACTCTAAGCACAAGGCTCACAATTTTGGTGCGAGGGGGCCAGTCGATTAGATCGACTCCAGTACACAACTAGTACTTAATTTATTGACCCTGAAAAGATGAAAGGCAATGTCGACCTCGGTGGAATTTGAACTCAGAGCATAAAGACAGACGAAATACTGCTAAGCATTTCGTCCGGCGTGCTAACGTGTCTACCAGCTCACCTTATATACATACATACATACATACATACATACATACATACATACATATATATATATATATATATATATGTATGTATGTATGTATATATATATTATATGGGTGAGTGTCTTTGTGGTGTGTGTGTGCGTGTGTGTGTGTGTGTGTGTGTGTGTGTGTGTGCGCGTGCGTCTCTGCGTGTGTGTATACCATACTCACTCTAACATATCGGTGCGGTAATGCAAACAGGAAGAATCGAACTCAACCTGTGAATAAAGGCATGTACACACACACACACACTCACACACACATACATACACACATACATACACACATACATACACACATACATACACACACACATACATACATTTATTTATAAATATGTGTATTACTACTCGGCAGAAGTTGCAGAGTGACGTAAGGGTTCAGACATTCGTGCCTTGTCTCTTATGAATCCACGAAGCTATCGTCTTTTGAGCCACTCAGTAACTTCTGTCGATTATTAATAAAACATATATATATTTATAGGCATCGATAAGGCGACAGGCTGACAGATTCGTTAGCACGATGACCGAAATACTTAGCGGTATTTTGTCCGTCCTTACATTCTGAGTTCAAATTCTGCTGATGCCGACTTCGCCTTTCACCCTTACGGTGTTGATGAAATAAGTACTAGTTGAGAACAGGGGTTCATGTAATCGACTTAACTACACCCTTGTAAGAGTATAAAAACTGCACCACTCCGCCAAGTCATGTCGAGCCCTGTGACAGAGTAGGTTCATCAAACCAATATGAACTCAGGCGCAAGTTCACAACCTCCATATCAGACCCTGGTTGGGGAGAGCATGCTGAGGTCTTTATCCGGCAGCGGACTGAATATGAACAATCCAATCTCTATATAGGTCTCAATGCGGCTGTCTTTATATATATATATATATATATATATATATATATATGTTTGTGTGCATGCATCTGTGAATGCATGTATACACATATAGATATCTGTATATGTAAACCTCACCTTTTTCTTGTTTCACAGATTGATCTCAGCATGTTCTCTTCACCAACTATGGTCTGAGGGGAAGGCTGTTAATTTGAACTTGAGACCATACTGGTTTCAGGAGCCTACAGTCACATTCACCCGACGTGGCTTGGCCGAAGGGTGCAGTTATACATACATACATACATACATACATACATAAATACATACAAGCATACATACATACATATGTATAGATTCTTTTACTCTATATGTATATATATATATATGCATATATATATATATATATATATATATATATATATATATATAGCGTCACTATACGAGCTGCGTCACACACTGTTTAACTCAGTACACACACCACACACCAGCATGTACATTCCCACACCCGCACAAGCTCATAATACCTGAACGCACACAATATATACATACACACAAAGATAACTTTCGCCCATAAACATAAACTATACACATGCACACTATTTGGTCACAGACACACACACACACACATACACACACTCACTCACACACACACACACACACGAATACACACACACACGCACGCACACTCATACATACATACGTTAGACTCGTTCCCACTGACACATGCACACTCACACACACCATTCTAACATACACGCACACGCTTGTGCACCTTAGTTCGTTATGGTCACCATTACCGTTATTATCATTATTATTGTTGTTGTTGTTATTATTATTATTATTATTATTATTATTATTATTATTATTATTATTATTATTATTATTATCTCCTTTTCATTCAGCCTCTTTTTTTTTTCCTGTCATCTCGCCATGTTGGACCGTTAAACTCTGTTCATTTTATTCTCTCTCCATTTTTTCCTCTTCCTCTTTTCTGTCAAAGAGCATAGTCTCGAAACATAAAAGATATTTCCATTTTTGCCGAGCGTTAAACTAACACTCCCGATTATTAGTCCTACACCTTTCTTCGTCTTTTGTTTTCTGTAAATTTTATATGTATATATATATATATAAAGAGAGAGAGAGAGAGAGAGAGAGAGAGAGAGAGAGAGAGAGAGAGAGAGAGAGAGAGAGAGAGTGTGTGTGTGTGTGTGTGTGTGTACTCGAAATAATACGTCCAAGTATTATGTTTAAGTGTGGTACTTATTAGATCGGCTACCGAACCATAAAGTAACGGAAACGTAAACAAACCAAAACCGGTTGTCAAAGCGTATATAGACATATACGTATGTGTGTGTGTTTCAGTGTGTGTTTGTGTGTGTGTGTGTGTGTGTGTGTGTGTGTGTGTGTGAGTGTGTGTGTGTGTGTGTGTGTGTGTGTGTGTGTGTGAGTGTGTGTGTCTCACTACCGCTTGACAACGGAGAAGTTTTTCAATAAAAGAGACGCAATTAGTAAGTACCAGGTTCACGAAGCGAAATAATTACTGGGGTCCTTCTGTTCGACAAAACCCTTTATAAATGCTCCAGCATGGCCGCAGTCTGGTGACTAATACAAGTAAAAGATGAAAGATACAAGGTAAAAGATATAAGCGTACATCAATTTATACACTCTCACACACACATTTACGTACATACATACATACATACATACATACATACATACATACAGTTACTCCATCCAGATTACAAGTTTAGGTTTATACCTGTAATTATTGGGACTCTGGGATATGTAACACACCTCCTAGAAAGCAATCTTGAGAAATTAGGCTTCTTAAAACCAGAAAGGAGAAATACTATCTCGAAGGCTGCAGATTCAAGCCATTACTGTAACTAAACAGGTCTATAAACTTTCTAGAAGTTTATCATTTGAGTATGTCTGAGCATGTCTGGAAATGCAACTAAATGCGTGAGAATAAACGCATAAAATAAAACATACAAATCTTCACATATACATACATACATACATACATACATACATACATACATACATACATACATACATACAAAAGTACCATGTTTATGTTGTTGAAATCCCAAAGAGGGAGCCTTGGAACTCGGTTAGAAACAACTCTTTCTCTATCAGTAAGATATACTCTTTACTCTTTTACTCTTTTACATGTTTCAGTCATTCGACTGCGGCCATGCTGGAGCACCGCCTTTAGTCGAACAAATCGACCCCAGGACTTATTCTTTGTAAGCCTAGTACTTATTCTATCGGTCTCATTTGCCGAACCGCTAGGTTACGGGGACGTAAACACACCAGCATTGGTTGTCAAGCGATGTTGGGGGGACAAACACAGACACACATACAGAGACATAGATGGCGACGTTGATATTTCCACGGCGGTGCATCAGCATGGCCGCAGCTCTGAGCTGAAACTATAAACAACAAACATATATACGACAGGCTTGTTTCAGTTTCCGTCTACCAAATCTACTCACAAGGCTTCTTGAAAAAAAAACTAGATAATAATTTACATACATACATACATACATACATGCATACATACGTTCGTA
>NC_142937.1:63417211-63449711 GCF_046866305.1 Octopus bimaculoides | reverse complement strand
ATATATATATGCGACGCATTTCTTCCAGTTTCTGTCAACCAAATCCATTCACAAGGCATTGGGTGGTCCAAGGCTACAGTAGAAGATACTTGCACGTGATGCCACGCAGTGGAACTGAACGCAGAACCGTATGGTCGGGAAGCAAACCGCCTACGACGGTTTTTGTCTCCTAAGTCCACTCACAATGATTTGGTCGGCACAAGGTATCACACAGTGTGACTGAACCCAGAACCGTGTGGTTGGGAAGCAAACTTCTTACAACATAGCCACTCACACCTACGACGGTCTTTTGTGTACAAAATACACTCACAAGACTTTGGTCGGCCTGAGGTTAAATTTGAAAATACTTGCCCAAGGTCCCACGCAGTGAGACTGAACTCAAGACCACATGGTTGGTCTTCTTAACCACACAGCCATACTTGACGTCAATTATAAATGAAGAGATTGACACTTTCTTTAATTCATTTAACATACTTTTAACTAAACACAACTCGTTTCTATACGACTGAGTCATTTAGTATTACTGTGTCAATATTTAATATGTCATTATCATTTTTGCGACGGAAAATCATGCCTGACTTATTATATTCTATCTTGCGGTCTGTATGTTAAAAATTCTTGTGTATGTTTCTATTGTCGTTTTCCCAGACAAGTTTCATATAAAATACCAGAAAATGTTCGTCTCCAGTCACTTTAAATCGTGTGGTTATGTGTATCTAGAGCAGTGTTTTGCTACACCATATTGCTTCCAAGTATAATTTGTTGAAGTTTCTACAGAGTATACTGATAAAAAGTGATATGTTGTTTCAAAGGAACTCTACATGCAGACGACATTTCGTATCAATATTTTAGGAGTTATTTATTATTGTTGATATTGTAATCATTATTCTTTTCTACTCAAGGCACAAGGCCCGAAATTTGGGGGGAGGGGGGCCAGTCGAGTAGATCGACTGTAGTATGCAACTGGTACTTACTTACTTTATCGACACCGAAAGGATGAAAGGCAAAGTCGACCTCGGTGGAATTTGAACTCAGAACATAAAGACAGACGAAATACCGCTAAGCATTTCGTCCGGTGGGCTAACGTTTCTTATTTCTTTACTGCCCACAAGGGGGGCTACACACAGAGGGGGCAAACAAGGATAGACAAAGGGATGAAGTCGATTATATCGATCCCAGTGCGTAACTGGTACTTATTTAATCGACCCCGAAAGGATGAAAGGCAAAGTCAACCTCGACAGAATTTGAACTCAGAACCTAGCGGCAGACGAAATACCGCTAAGCATTTCGCCCGGCGTGCCAACGTTTCTGCCAGCTCGCTACTTTCGTTGTAATCATTATTTTTATTGTTGTTGTCGTCGTTGTACTTATTATTATTATTATTGTTTTTGTTGTCGTCGTTGTTATGAAGGGAGAGAGCAACACACGCCATCAGAGTGACGCTGGGGTACAAATATACGAAGCCCAATATATCCATCATAACTGCCTGTTTGATTAGGGTACACATGGCACATGCATCACAACCATATGTGCATGACATGGTGACCTTGTACCGAGATAAACGGCGCATGACCTTGCAGTTGAGTCCATCCTACTTAAAAGGATTCAGAAAAAGGGTTGTATAAAGATGATAAACGAAACACCCATGTTTCCAGAGATGAAATATTCAAACCCCAAAAGAATTCCTCTCGACACATGGCTATGATGTTCCTCCACTACACCTGCTCATGATCAGAGATGCACATATTGTCAGCCACTAAGAGACATGTTCAACTGGTTAAGATCAAACGAGTGAAAAGCAAATCTGTGGTATTAAGTAGAATATTTGCAATAGCCCACATTTACACCAAGAAAAAGCTTATTCATGTTAACACTTCCAATCATTTAAGATCAGAAGTCACTAGAGCTACTGCCTGGTTTACTTGGTTACCTGGTCAGCATTTAACAAGGTGTTCAGTGCCTTGTATTTTTGTTCGTCTTTAAGCTCTCCCTTTTCGTTTCGGTCTAACACAGAAATGTCCTTCGACAGCATATCTAGCCCTGCCTGTATTCTTCTTTTCCACCGTGGATTTTTTTTCTTTTGTTGTCACTCCCAGTATTATTATTATTATTATTATTATTATTATTATTATTATTATTATTATTTTCATTTGCATATTCTTTCAATTCTGTTTTCATTTCTTGCCGGGTGTTTTCCTGACACCTAGGACAGAAAAAACGTACTGTAAACATTGGTAGGCCATTAAAACAAACTCATCAGATTGTTCACTTACAGTCATGTGACAGAGAAAAAGAAGACTGAGAGAAAAAGGAAAAAATGAGAAATAGAAAAAAATTAAAAAATAGAAAATAGAAAAATAAACAAGTAAAATGAAGGGAGAAAAAGGAAAGAAAATTCACAGCGACAATGCTCTTCTCAATACGTGTGACGTACCATTTAAGACAATCTTTTGCACTTCCTGCATGGATGGTAAACCAGGGATCATTCTTGAATAATTTTCAGTTCCTTTTTTGATCATTCCAAGTACCCCTACAATCACTGGTGTTGTAACCGTCTTGAGATGTCACATCTTTTCGATTTCGATTAGCAGATCTTTATATTTTCTGAGCTTATCAAATTCTTTTGCCGAGGTATTATAGTCATAGGATATACTCATGTCAATCAATAAACAGACTTTATTGCGTTTTCTTTCACGACAATATCTGGTTTATTTGCCTTGATGGTCTGATACGTACATACTGGGAAGTCGCAAAGAATAGTTACATTCTCTCCCTCAGTTGTAGTCTCAGGGTGGTGTTTGTACCATTTGTCAGCAGTTTTGATTTTATAATGCCGACACATTATCCACTGTAGATATTGACTAACTCTGTCATGTCTTGATTTATACTCTACAGGTGCTAAAATCTTACACCCAGAGATTAGGTGGTCGACTGTTTCTATTCCATCTTTGCAATATTGGCACTTTGGGTCTACACCATTTTCCATCACATTGGTTTGATAGTTCCGGGTCAATAAGCTCTGATCTTGGGCAGCCAAGATAAAGCCTTCACTCTCTGCCTTTAGTTCTGGGATCCGTAGTCACTGTTAAGTGTGCTTTTGGTCTACATCAGCTTGTTTGCTATGGGCCACATATTTGCAATGCAGAGTATTTTGTTCCCACCTATCAGCCAATTGTTCAAGCGCATTTTGCTTTGCTGTTGATTTCACCTTCTTTGCAACTATAGTTGCTGCACTTCCCTCATACTGTTCAACCTGGGTGTTATTATTATTATTATTATTATTATTATTATTATAAGAAATAACCATTATTCTTCCACAAGCAATTACCAACTATTGCATTCATGTGTCTATATGCCTTATCACTCTCACATTTTCATCTTCTCATGGAGCACGCAGAACTGATTAACTCAATAATTACTGTTTGTGATTAACTAACTAACTGACTAATGAATAAAAGAACTAACTAAATACATGTCCACAGAAAAGACACACAGACACAAACATATTTCATGCGTTCGCTGCATTTACATCTCATTTTGTAGTCATGTTTGAAAGTGCAGACATTTTTTCCTGTAAAATGATATGTGAGGAATCCATTTGTAAAATCACCTGTGGATATCTGCAGAGAACGGAAATGAGAGGATAAGAACAAAACTTTTCTGGTGCGAGTGTGTGTGTGTGTGTGTGTGTGTGTGTGTGTGTGTGTGTGTGTGTGTGTGTGTGTGTGTGTGTGTGTGTGTGTGAGTTTGTGTGTGTGTGTGTGTGTGTGTATGTGTGTGTGTGTGTGAGTTTGTGTGTGTATGTGTGTGTGTGCGTGTGTACGTGTGTGTGTGTGAGTTTGTGTGTGTGTGTGTGTGTGTGTGAGTTTGTGTGTGTGTACGTGTGTGTGTGTGTGTGGGGGGTGTCTGTATGTACGTGTGTATGTGTGTGTGTGTGCACGTGTGTGCGGTGTATACGTACGTTTGTATGCGTATCATATACTTATCGCTGCAGGGGTTTTGAATTTATAACGGACAATATTCCTGGCATTCAACCGATATAGCAAATTTAAGTTACCTCCCCTCTTTACGCTTAACCAGCTCTCTTCTATAAAAAGTATAATGAATTCTAAAATTTCATTTCAAACTTCATCCACTTTGTGCTCCTCTATATTATATTGAATAACCGGCATTATTTCTAACTCCACCTACTCTTAACGCATTCATAGTTTTCCTCTACTCTTTTCTTCAAACTTATTTTTTGCTTGACACATATATAATGGTCTTAACCCTCTTACAATAGTTTCGATGAATTTTATTCCAGCTAGCAATTAATTTCATTCAAGCAAACAAATCAATAGATTTAATTAACTAAAATACATTGCTTTTAACTTACTGAGTCTACTAAGATTTTTGATCCGTCTGTCTTTATGGACGCATATTTAAATATTGGTTTCAAATTTTTGGTACAAGGCAAGCAACTTCGGGGAAGGTAGACAAGTCAATTGCATCGACTACAGTGTTCATCAAGTATATACTTTATCGACTCCGAAAGGATGCAAAGCAAAGTCGACCTCGGCGGAATTTGAACTCGGAACATTGAACACTGGCGAAATATCGTTAAGTAATTTTCCGGGCGTAGTAAGGATTCTGCCAGCTCACCGCCTTGATGTACATTTAAATATTGGTTTCAAATTTTGGTATAAAGCCAGCGATTTCGGGGGGAGGGATTAAGTCCATTACATCGTACCCAGTGTTCAATCGCTGCTTATTTTATCAGCCCCGAATGGTCGAAAGGTAAAGGTGATCTTGGCAGAATTTGAATTCAGAATGTAGAGTCGGACGAAATGCTGCTAAATATTTTTGCCTGGTGACCTAACGATTCTATTAGCTCACCGTCTTAATGTATGTTTAAATATTGAACTCTTTTAAGCTGAACATTTCAATAAGAATTTTAAAACCTTTAACCATCCAAAATATCGATACTCCTTCTAGCAAAATCTATTTAATTAAATGAAAACTCACAGCTTCAGCAAACATTTAACATGATGTTTATTTGTCTATGAAAACAAGAAGAATATTTGGACGACTTCAGATTTGCATATCAATCTCTCGCGTGGTCATCTATAAACAAGCTTCTCAGACTTCGGAAGAGGAGATTTCCGTTTATTTAAAATATTGGTTAGAGATGTTGGCACAAGGCCAACAATTATGGAAGAGTGGGTATGTCAATTACATCGACTCCAGTGTTCAACTGGTACTTATTTTATCGACCCCGAAAGAACGAAAGGCAAAGAGGACTTCGGCGGAATTTGAGCTCAGAACATATAAATGGACGAAATACCAGTAAGCATTTTAACCGGTGTGCTAACTGGTTCATTTGAAATATTAAATTTATAAAGATAAGCATTTACTTCCTGTTTAAACTAAATGTAAAAATAAAGAATACCAAACCTCAAACAAAAATATTTTGTGCCTCGATAAGGCCAAAAACAAAAAAGGCAATGCTACATGCCATTTATACGTTTCCATCTCTTCCGCAAATACCTATGAGCAACCAATGGAACATTCTGGGTGAGATCACCTTCAGAGGCTAAAAGATGGCAGAAATCACCTTATTACTCATAAACAACCTTATTTCCCATTTGAGAACTGCAGTAGATTAATCGGCAGATCAATTAACTTAGCTAAATTAGATAGGTATAGTAAGTAAACATAGATAAAATTATTCCAAAACAAGGCGGCGGGCTGGCAGAAACGTTAGCGCGCCGGGCAAATGCTTAGCGATATTTCGTCTGCTGTTCTGAGTTGAAATTCCGCCGAGATCGACTTTGCCTTCCAAACTTTCGGGGTCGATAAATTAAATACCAAGTGTGAACTGGGGACGATCTAATATACTGGCCTCCTTCCCCAAAATTTCGGGCGTTGTGCCTAGAGAAGAAAATATTATTCCAAAACAGTTAGGAGGTATTACCCTTTTGTTTATGAAATAATACCCTAGTTATAATCAGTTGGTTCAAATTTATTCCTAATAATTCATGCTCTAGATTTTTTTGAAATTACGCTTCTCTAACTAAACTGTTCGTCATCAACTCACTCGATTTTGCTAACTCAGATTCCATCATTAGTGATACAGAAATATATATAATACTAAAAACATTAAAAGCTGTCGTGAATTCTGATAATTGCATACGGATTATGAAACAGTCCCTTTACTGCCTGCCAGGCTTATGATTCAGTTTAAACCTGTGACATCATTGCTTTATTTTTATTACCTAAATCTAAAACTAAATTCCTCTCCATTGCAGGCAGCCTTTATAGAGACGTTGGTGTCTTTTCTTTTAATAACTGTAATTTTCAACTTGAAGCGAGAATTAAAATCAAATTATATTTGATCTTTTAAATTTATATACTACTATTCATTAAGGATACAAATTATGCCATTGCCAAATTTCATAAAGGTGATTCTAAATCCATCTTGGACTATGTAGTATGAAAATCGTAAACTTACCACTATATCCATCAACAATCCAATCATCCACAAAAGAGTATAAATAATCTAACTAATATAATTGGATTTAGATTGTCCAATCTTTCTGCATATATATTTTTACAGATATTTCCTAGTATTACAATAATGCTCTTTCCAGAAGTGTTTTTAATGAGAAACGTTCATAAACTGCAGAAATGCAACTATAACCACACCCAGAATAGAAAGAAAAAAAGAAAGAAAGAAAAAAACACACAAAATATTAGTACAATCCTGTGTTCAACTTCGCCCTAACGAAGTCGAAAGGGGAAAACATTTAAATTTAAATATATACACAGAAAAGCACGACCAACGATAAAGCATAAAAATTATTTTGTGCCTTTTCGTTGGTAATGATTTTCTTTTTCTCTCTGTGTGTGCGTGTGTGTGTGTGTGTGTGTGTGTGTGTGTGTGTGTGTGTATGTGTGTGTGCAAATATCTATCTATCTATAAAGCTAAGCGTTTTATGGACGCGAAAACCTGGCTGGCTAACCCTATGAACCAACCATAACTAACATTCTCTAAATACTCTACTACTCTATAACTTTGAGTGTGCTTCTCTTTCGGATTTATGATTTACTGACCACACACACACACACACACACATAATACACACACACACACACACACACACACACACACACACACACACACACAATAGTTAAATCTTCAAAAAATGGAGAAAAAAGCACAAGAAAAAACAACAACACGAGGACGTGGTACATGCAAAGTATTAATAAGACGCTCAGGGAACGAAAGAATGGGTGTTTAACATTTCGAGAAAAGCTCTTCTTTAGAAACAGGAGACAGAGGAAAGTTCAAAAGAAAAAAAAGATGGAGGAAAAAATCGCTAACGTCCACATATGTATATATATATATATAATGTAAACCTAAATAAAGAAGTGATTTTAAATTCTCAAACGCAGGATAATGCTAATAATTATAGCCTGAACAGGATAAACTACTCCTATTTTGCAGAAAAAGTGTAGGCGGCCAGCTATATTTCCCAAATAAAATTGCACTTTACATTTGAAGCTCTGATGAAAGCATAGGGTGATAAACAAGGATTCAACTATGAACGCGTGCATTGAATCTTATTGCAGAAACAGTTGTAAGCTAATGAAGTTCATGATATAATTTTTTTTTTAATCCTTTGTAATTCAAATTTCTTATTTCTGCTCCGTACACGGCTGACGCTTCGTTCTGAAGAATGTGTGTATTGAGTTCTAAGATCAACTTAAATACCTATGAACATCAACTTTTGCCGCAAATAGCTATACTTACTCTTTTACTCTTTTACTTGTTTCAGTCTTTTTGACTGTGGCCATGCTGGAGCACCGCCTTTAGTCGAGCAAATCGACCCCAGGACTTATTCTTTAGAAGCCTAGTACTTATTCTATCGGTCTCTTTTGCCGAACCGCTATGTTACGTGGACATAAACACACCAGCATCGGTTGTCAAGCGATGTTGGGGGGACAAACACAGACACACAAACACATACACACATACATATATATATATACATATATACGACAGGCTTCTTTCAGTTTCCGTCTACCAAATCCACTCACAAGGCTTTGGTCGGCCCGAGGCTATAGTAGAAGACACTTGCCCAAGATGCCACGCAGTGGGACTGAACCCGGGACCATGTGGTTGGTAAGCAAGCTACTTACCACACAGCCACTCCTACGCCTACTTGGATATAATTTCGTTATATGTTCTCTTCTTCTCTAGTATGTAATAAATAGATCGCATGTTTTATGTCTTTATAGTTCTTTAGAAATAAATGTGTACGTATGTGTGTGTGTGTGTGTGTGTGTGTGTGTGTGTGCGTGCGTTCCTTGTATTAAAATTCGACAATGGGTATTTGGCTGTACTCGATAAACTCGTTTTGCAGGTATAATTTTATGTATCTGTTACATTTAGTCTGTTTCAGTCATTAGACTGCGGCCATGCTGGGGCATAGGCTTCACGAATTTTTAGTCGAATGAATCGACTCTAGTACTTATCATATTTTTTTCCTGAGATTGTACTTATTCTACCGATCTCTTTTTGCCGCAAAGTTACGAGGACAGTTGTCAAGCGAAGGTGGGGGGACAAACAGGCAAAACAAAACACACACACACACACACACACACACACACACACACACACACACACACACACACACACACACACACATATATATATATATATATACATCGTTGGCGATTTTCTTACTCCGTCTTTCTTCTTTTGTTTCCAAAAGAAGAGCGTCTGCTCGAAATGTTAAACCATCTTTCTTTCCTTTCCTGAGCGTCTGCTAATACTTTACATGTACCACGTCCTCACGTTGTTGCTTTTCTTTTGTGTTTGTTCTTTTTTTTGTATTTACTATATATATATATATATATATATATATATATATATATATACATATATATATATATATATATATATAAAAATATATATACATATATATATATATATATATATATATATATATATATACATATATACATACACACACACACACACACACAAACACACACACACACACACACACACACACACACACACACACACACACACACACACACACACACACACATATATATATATTAAAATAAAATAAACAAATGTTTCCTTCTCGAGCCATGCCAGGCTCACAAGGGCCAGTTTCCCGGTTTCAGTGGCATAATACATTCCCCACCGGAACGGAACGTCGATCCTTTGCAGGTGTTATGTCTCAGGCTACTGCTATCTAGCACCTTCAGATGGTCTCTACTCAACCCGCTACACAACTGCTACTCGACTGCTACTCAACGCTCCTACCACGGCCAGACTACCTCTATTTATATGTCTTGAGAGATCCTACTTCTTCGCCTGGGGGAGTCGACACAACACCAGGATTACTCATTTTCGCCAGTTGAGTGGACTGGAGCAATGGAAAATGAAGTGTCTTGCTGAAAAACACAAAGCATCGCCCGGTCCAGGAATCGAAAATACAAACATATGAACATGAGTCCAACACCCTAACTACTAATCCACAGCCCTCCACTATGTGTGTGTGTGTGTGTGTGTGTGTGTGTGTGTGTGTGTGTGTGTATACACACACCTATGTTGATATAAGTGTCTATAAGTATATATATATATATTTTCAATAAGATTGTATGTACGTACAATAGCATGTAAATAAACCTTAACGTATTTCTATAGCCTAGCGTGAAAGTTTAATACGTAATTTTGCATGATATATTAGCATATATTATTCAACTGTAACAATTGCATATTTATTAGGTCAACGAAATCCGCCTGTAAATATTTCCTACAGTATATTTACATGCGTCTGTCTTTACGTTCTAAGTTCAAATCTCGCCGAGGTCGACTTTGCCTATCATACTTTCAAGGTCGATAAATTAAGTACCAGTTGCTTTCTGGGGTTGATTTCATCGACTGGCCCCGCTCCCCCAAAATTTCGGGCCTTGTGCCTAGAGTAGAAATGAGTATATTTACATGCTGGAGCATCGCCTTTAGTCGAGAAAATCGACTCCAAGAATTATTCTTTGTAAGCCTTGCACTTATTCTATCGGTCTAGAGGACGTAAACCCACCAGCATCGGTTGCCAAACGATGTTGCGAAGACAAACGCACACATACACATGCACGCACGCACGCACGCACGCACGCACGCACGCACGCACACGCACACACACACACACACACACACACACACACACACACACACACACACATGTATATACGACGGGCTTCTTTCAGTTTCCGTCTACCAAATCTACTCACAAGGCTTTGATCGGCTCGAGGCTATAGTTGAAGGCACTTGCCCAAGATGCCACGTAGTAGGACTGAACCTGGAACCATGTGGTTGGTAAACAAGCGACTTACCACATAGCCACTCCTGCGACTATGTGCACATTCTTAAATGCACATGTATGTCTTCGTACGAGCAGACACCCTCTCTCTCTCACACACACATACACATGCAAAAAAACGCATACGTATGTGATTGTGTGTGTGTGTGCGCTTGTATGTGTCCATGTATGTATGTGTGTGTGTATATATACGTGTCTATATATCTACATGTACGTGTGCATGCATGTATGTACATACGTATATATATATATGAGCGTGTGTGCATGTGTATGTACACACGCACGCACGCACACGCACTCACACACACACACACATATATACATATATATATACTCTTTCATTCTTTAACTGTTTTACTTGTTTCAGTCATTAGACTACGGCCATGCTGGAGCACCACATTGCAAAAGTTTAGATGAATGCATCGGTACTAAAACTATGTTAAGTTACAAGGACGTAAACACAACAATTCCTGTTACCAAGCGATGGTAGGGACACAGATACAAAGACACACATACACATACACATATTTATGCATATATATATATATATATATATATATTCTTTACACTTTTTTACTCTTTTACTTGTTTCAGTCATATGACTACGGCCATGCTGGAGCACCGCTTTTAATCGAGCAAATCGACCCCGGGACTTACTCTTTGTAAGCCTAGTACTTATTCTATCGGTTTCTTTTGCCGAACCGCTAATTGACGGGGACATAAACACACCAGCATCGGTTGTCAAGCAATGCTAGGGGAACAAATACAAACACACAAACATACACGCACACATATATATACATATATATACGACGGGTTTCTTTTAGTTTCCGTCTACCAAATCCACTCACAAGGCTTTGGTTGGCCCGAGGCTATAGCAGAAGACACTTGCCCAAGATGCCACGCAAGTGGGACTGAACCTGGAACCATGTGGTTGGTAAGCAAGCTACTTACCATATATATATATATATATATATATATATATATATATATATATATACATATATATATATATATATATAGATATATATATATATATATATATATATATATATATATATATATATATATATATATATATGTATGTATATATACATACATATATATATATATATATATATATATATATATATATATATATATATATATATATATATATATATATATATATACATACATATATATATATATATATATACATATATATATATATGTATGTATATATATATATATATATATATATATAAATATATATACATACATATATATATATATATATATATATATATATATATATATATACATATATATACATATGCATATGTTTGTATATATGTGTGCGTGTGTACATATATATATATATATATATATATATATGTATATATATGAATATGTATATGCATACAAACATATATATATGTATGTATATATGTAAGCCTTGTGAGTGGATTCAGTAAGCGGAAGCTGAAAGAAGACTGTGCTATATGTATGTGTGTATGTGCCTCTGTGTGTGTCTGTGTGTGTACCTTTGAGTCTGTGATTGACCCCACCCTCCATCCTACCATTTTACAACCAATGTTAATGTGTTTACGTTTTCTTTAAACTAGCAGTTCGTCAAAAGACATCAATAGATTTAGTAATGCTTAAAGAAAAGAGTACCGGGATCGATTTATTCAACTAGAAATTCTTCAAGGCGGTGCTGCAGCATGGCCGCAGGCGAAGGACTGAAACAGGTAAAGATAAAATTATATAAGATGTGTGTGTAAGAGAAAGTAACATATTCGTGTGTATGACTGGTATAGTTAGCATAATTTCATATTCATAACACTAGTTGTTACAACTATATCTGTAGACCGTTTATGTATATTTATATTTCTTACCGCGAGTACGCCGACATATTAATGTACTTAATTGTATCTATATAAGTACGTGTGCCTATGTGTGTATATATGCATTTATACTATAATTAATAAATATTTTACTCTCTCTCTCTCTCTCTCTCTCTCCTTCTCTCTCTCTCTCTCTCTCCTTCTCTCTCTCTCTCTCTCTCTCTCCTTCTCTCTCCCCATCTTATTATTTTACTTCGCAAATGACTCCACTATAATTACACTTATATATTTTGTAAAATATTCAACTTATTAGGCGCAGGAGTAGCTGTGTGATAAGTAGCTTGCTTACCAACCACATGGTTTCGAGATCAGTCCCACTGCGTGGCATCTTGGACATGTTTCTGATACTATAGCTTCGGGCCGACCAAAGCTTTGTGAGTGGATCGATAGAATAAGTACTAGGCTTACAACGAATAAGTCTCGGGGTCGGTTTGTTCGACTAAAGGCAGTGCTCCAGCATGGCCGCAGTCATATGACTGAAACAAATAAAAGAGTAAAAGAGTCATTCGTGGCATCCACAACTAAAAAATAATTGTAAAGATTCTGTTTTAGCTTTTTGTAAAGTATGTGTGTGTGTGTGTGTGTGTGTGTGTGTGTGTGTAAATCAAATTCCATCCCACCAAAAGGAAGAAATAATTATCTTGACCAATACATTGATATCCTGTCTAAATTTCCCCTTAGACGCAATACTAAATTTAGGCCAAACACTAACAAATCGGAGATGCCTGCACTTAAACGTATACAAAACGATCAAACAGTAATAATTAAACAAGTAGATAAAGGGGGTACAATTGCTATTTTAGATTCCGAATGCTACAAGGATTTGCTTGAGGACCAACTGAAGGACGCAACAATCTATTCTGAAATACCTTCAAATATAGACCACCACATCATGATCACCAGTTTCGAGCCAAACCCCAGCAACTTCTACGGCTTGCCGACAGTACTAAAGTCAAAAGATATTCAACATGCAGTAAAAGAACAAGTGAATACATAAAATTACTATATTCAAAAAGATTTTAAACTTAGACCTATTATAGCTGGTACAGCTTGCCCAACCCACTGTCTAAGCAATTTTATTGACATTGTTTTGAAACCACAATGTACCTACATATCCAGTTTCATCCGGGATGACATCCAATTCCTGTCTCACCTTCCCAAAACAACAGAAACGAATTCACTTTTACTTAGTTTTGATGCGGTAAGCCTTTACACCAATATTCCACATGATTTGGGAAAAAAGGTGATTAAATACTGAGTAGAAAACATAGAGAAGTGATTCCCATCAGATTCACAGTGCCATTTATATTAGACACAGTTAGACATACTCTAGAAAACAACACATTCTTCTTCAATGGAAAGAATTACATCCAAATTAAAGGCACAGCGATGGGAACGAGGTTTGCTCCCGTTTACGCGAACTCTGTAATGGTATACTTAGAACAACAACTTTACCAAGAAGCGGAGGAAAGCTATAGCACTGGATTTAGAAAGTATATTGAAAAGGCATGGAAGAGATACCTTGAAGACTGCTTTATAATCTGGACCGAATCCCTAAATACCCTGGAAGAGTTCAATATCCTCCTGAACAACTTACATCCATCTTTCCAATTTACAAAGGAGATGAACAATACCAAATTACCATTCCTAGATATAATGGTAATTAAAATGGCCAGCACTATTACCACAGATATATACTATAAACACATGGATACACATCATCAATACCCGAATTTTAAGTCGTGCCCTCCACCACATACAAAACGCAACATCCCATGCTGCCTAGCCAGAAGAATTTGCACCATTGTAGAAGATGCGGGTATCAGGAACAAGTACTTAACAGAACTAGGAGAATTTTTGCTCAAACAAAAATACCCCTCTCTACTTATAGAAAATGGTATACAGCGGGCTATAAAAACACCCATACAACAACTTAGGACAACCCAAAGAAGAGGAAAACAAGAACAAGTCATACCATTTATAGTGACACACAATCCGTGTCCCCAGAATACCTTCAGCATTGCCAAAACAAACCTACCAATCATTGCTCAAAATAATGAATTAAAAGATACAATCACGGATCGAGCTATGGTTCTTAGTAAAAGACAGCCTAAAAACTTGAAAAAATTATTAACAAAGGCAATGTTTGACAGCAGCAGCAAAGACCACTGTATCTAAATGCAATGTGTGAACACAAAAACCGGAAAAATATTCACAAACGCAAATATGAACTGCAAAAGCAGAAATTTAATTTACTGCATCAAATGTTTGAGTCGTGAAGAACTATATGTGGGTCAGACTGGAAATGCACTATCAGAACGTTCACGTGTGCACCGACAGCAAATTAAAGACCCAAATGTCTATCAGATACCTTTGAGTAACAATCTAGCAACATGTGGTCGGAAAATATTTATATTTCCATTCCACAAACTACACAGTCCAAGTGAATCTGAGAGAAAAATCAGAGGAAAGACCTTTATTAATAAATTCCAACCCAAGCTAAATAAACAATAATAATAATACTTAGAGGTACTATTTCTACGGCTACGACCACTGCCACTAACGTGAACAACAATACTAAAGGTTCTCATGATGATGACAGCAGGAAAATACTAGCTAGATCAAGAGTCAGTAAAAGTCAGTAAAATTGATCTTATTTAGGGTTTAGAGTTTAGAGTTATATTATCACAGCTGCTCCTACCACCAACACCATCACCACCACCACCACCAACGACAATAATAAAGGTGATGATAATAGTGATGATGATAACTGAAATGTAAAAATCCTTGGGAAATGTTTATAACATTTCTAAAAATAGCCAAACAATTACTGCTTTGGCCAGGATCAAAATACAGGTTTCTTGACATGTTCAACAAACCCTGACGCCTAAACCAAATACCAATCAACATAGGTAATTTAGTGGAGCCACTTACTGATTGGTGAGAATAGTTTGCAAAACTTAACATTCTGGAGCCTACACAAATGTATTTAAAGCACACATTTTAGCCATCTTACTGTCACCACTTGTATATGAAGCTAAAGATTGCATAGTTTAATGCATGGAAGTACTAGTTTAATCAGAATGAACAGCTAACATTCTATCATTTCACTATATTATATTATATTATTATAAGATTGTAAATGAAACGTGAAAATCAAAGTTGGAATTCCTTTGATTAATATAATATATATGTGTGTGTGTGTGTGTGTGTGTGTGTGTGTGTGTGTGTGTGTGTGTGTGTGTGTGTGTAAGTAAAAATACTAGTTCTAAAATCAGCGTAGTAGTTGTACTGACAAGTAATATTCGTAGCCACTTTAACATGGCTGTCCGTTCGAGCACACTCTACTACGATTTTTTTTTACCCCAAGAGGACATCTTCTCTAGCTGATTAAGGATGCATAGCTGCATTCGATAAAACTGCGAGCAGGGAGCGAACCCTTATCATCTCCTAGCGACGGTACAAGTAGACCAGTACTGGTTTCGAGTCATTTCTGCCATTCCTTAGTACAGGGCACCTTGTCTGTTAGAGATGATGGCAGCTCGCTTCTGCACGCAATATATATATATATATATATATATATATATATATATATATATATTTATATAAGGGGCATTACTACAGAATAATAATGTCACACACTGGACTTCTCAAAATAAAACAACACATTTTTTTAGTACCGAATGCGAGGAAACACAACCAACAGAAGAAAATCACCTTTCTTTTAAATAACTCAACTATTAATCGACCGATTTCGCGATTACTAGAATGAATCTAAATTCTTGTAAAAGAGTTTTATCCCTTTTGGAATTTATTAATCATATATATATATATATATATATATATATATATATATATATATATATATATATATATATATATATATATATACATATATATATATATATATATATATATATATATATATATATATATATATATATATATATATATATATATATATATATATATATATACATATATATATATATATATATATATATATATATATATATATATATATATATATATATACATATATATGTATGCATATACATATATATGTATATATACATATATATACATATAATATGTATATATACATATACATATACAAATAATATATACATATGTATATATTATATATATATAAACAAATATATGTATAAACACACACACATATATATATATGTGTTTATGCTTGTGCGTATGTATTCATATATGTATATATACATATATCGGTGTAGGTGTGGCTGTGTGGTAAGAAGTTTGTTACCCAGCCATATGGTTTTATATATGTACGTGTGTGTGTGTGTGTGTATGTGTGTGTGGGGGGGCGCGTGTGTGTGTATTAGTGTTTATGTGATATATATTCTAGGAGTTAATCTCTTGTCCATTACATGAACAAAATCCGATAACTCATTACAAATGGTGGTTTCATAATATCTGAAATATCACTGAGGCATTTCTGACGTTGTGTTAGTACCTTTCCCGCCCTCGGGATTCGGTGGAAACATACATACAACAGCAGTAATATAATTGTAGTGAAGCATTTATCATTACCTGTTGCATAGTGGTTAGTTAATTAAGTCTTTTATTTTGTTTGATACTTTAGCTCCTGAATCTTTATAACATCTGCTTGACTGTAAATGTACAACGCACAGGTGTATGCCAGAATGAAACAAAGAACGTGTAGTAAGATGCATAGAGGCTACATGAACGTATGTATGTAGACGTGTATACGTGTCCGTATATATATATATATATATATATATATATATATATATATATATATATATATATGTATATATATTCTCCCATATATATATATATATATATATACATACATACATATATATATATATATATATATATATATATATATATATATATATATATATATATATATATATATATATATATATAGATATATATATATGTATATGTGTATATATATATACATATATATATATATATATACATATACATACATACGTGTGCGTGTGTGTGTGTGTGTACGCGGGTACATGGAGACACACGCATACCCACTCATACAAGAATACAAACATTCTAATTTCATTTCAGTAATAGTATTTCCTTGTTTCATAAAAACATCTTTTGGTTTGTACTAAGTATGTTTGTGCGTGCAGGTGGGCGAATATACCCGTGTTTGTGTGTGTGCATGCGTTTATGTGTGGGTGTCTCTCTGTGCGTTTGTCTACAGATATGCGTTAGCACACACACACACACACACACACACACACACATACATGTGTGTATCTGTGTGCGTGGCTGTGTGGTAAGAAGTTTGTTTCCCAATCACATGGTCCCAGGTTCAGTCTCACCGCGTCGCACCTTCAAGTGTCTTCTACTACAGCTCCCGGCCGATCAAATCCTTGTGAGAGGATTTTAGACGGAAACTGAAAGAAGCCCGTTGTATACGTTTTTGCGTGCGAGATTTTGTGTCTGCGTTTGTCCTTCATCAACGCTTGACAATCGGTGTTGGTTTGTTTACGTCCTCGTAAATTTGCGTTTCGGCAAAAGTACCAGGCTTTAACTCATTTTTTAAAAATAACTATCAGAATGTCAGTTTATTTGACTAAAACCTTTTATGAAGGTGCCCCAGCATGTCTGCATTCCAAACATTGAAAGAAGTTAAATATTAAAGATATGTACGTATATATCTATGTGCGCGTGTGTGAGTGTCTGTGCGTGTGTCTTCGTTCTTTCTCCTCCAACCCGTTGGACAATCAGCTTTGGTTTGTTTACGTCTTTGTAACCTAGCTGTTTGACAAACATGCGTACAAACATACATACAACATGTCTAGATATGCAGCTGTATGCATAAAAATACATGCATAAAGCAAAACACACAAATCTGCATGTATACATACATGCATGCATACATACATACACACACACATACATACATACATACATACATACATACATACATACATACATACATACATACATACATGCATACATAAATCATTTTCAGATATTTGTTTATAACGAGATTTCTAAGCTTTTGAATTTTGGTAAATTATTTCTATTTCGTTCCTCATTGCTCTAAGCACTACGAGTACGTGTTTCTATTACTAGACAGACAGACACACACACACACACACACACACACACACACACACACACACACACACACACACACACAGACACAGACACAGACACACACATACACACACACACACAGATATACTTATGTGTATATATATATATATATATATATGTATATATCATATATATATATATATATATATATATATATATATATATATATATATATATATATATATATATACTATAATAAATTATTATTAATATCAGGAAATCAATATTAGAAAATTCATCGGAAAGGTATATGCATGTGTAGAATAATTGGTGAGTGCAACACTGCAACCAGTAGGCCGTGTGCCCTCACACATTTATCGGTATAAATATAGAGGTCTGTTTACTCAGTGTTTTCTTATGATATCTTTAAATTCAATAACGTTCTAATGTGTATATGCTTCAAAAAGAATTGCATTGCGAATATGCGTCTTTAAACTTTTGTCTAATCTTCTTTCTTGCGTTCTAATTGTATATTTATACGAGACGTCATCTTCTGTTTAACTGGTTTGCTGTCATATCGCGTTAATTTCGTTCATCCTCACTAACGTTAGCTGTGACAGTAGGTGCAGATAAGAACCTTTTCCGTGAGATGTTTCTTTGAGAAAAACAAATGAGTCTTAAAGCTCGTTAAGAAAATACTAAGTAAAAACATATTAGCAAACTTCTTGCCCACATAGGTAAAAATATCTTCTTCCATATAATTGCAGACTACCAGTGGTATCATGAAATATCTAAAAGTCATGCTATATGAACGATACATTCTTTGATTCAAATCAGTGGTCTCTACCATGTTTTGGCCTGCGGACCCGTTTCATTCCCATTTTACCCTACTGGACCGTCATAGACATTTGAAGCTTTAAAAAATTCCCATTATAGTTTTGTAATTAAATTTTTATCAAGAATTCTTTTTATTCTATTCTTTTATAAATTTCAGTCATTCGACTGCGGCCATTCTAGAGCACCGCCTTGAAGGGTTTTTAGTCGAAGAAATCGACCACAGGACTTTTTTTTTTTAAAGCCTATTACTTATTCTATCGTTCGCTTTTGCTGAACTGCAAAGTTGCAGAGACCTAAACACACCAACACCGTTTGTCAAGTGGTGATGGGGTTACAAACACACACACACACACACACATGACGGGCTTTCAGTTTCTGTCCACCAAATTCACCCACAAGACTTTGGTCGACCCGAGGCTATAGTAGAAGATAGTTGCCCAGGATACCGCGTTGTGGGACTGAACCCGGAACTATGTGGCTGGGAAGTAAGCTTCTTGCCACACTGCTGCGCCTGTGCCAGTAAGAAAAAAAATGTTGTGTATTGTTGAAGTGTAACCAACTTAGTGCACATAAATTTCAACAACATAATCTTATTTGGACCCCTAAGGGCCATAGAGACCCCCGACTGAAAGTTTTGCGAATTGTAACACGGCAAGAAGGGTTCTGATTTATGTTTTCTTTCGACATCCTTCATACCGATTCATAAAGGCTGGTTTCCCGGTTTCCGTCACTTATAAATTTCCCACCTGGACGGAACCTCAGTCTGTTGCAGGATTACTCATCTTTGCTAGCTGAGTAGACTGGAGCAATGTGAAATGAAGTGTTTTGCTCAAGAACACAACGCGTTGCTCGGTCGAGGAATCGAAACCACAATCTTATGATCAAGAGTCCAACACCCTAACCACTAAGCCACGTGCCTCCACAATGACAGTTGCCTCTGAGAGGACTCTATGAAGTAGGTGTCTGAAGACTCTATCTCACCCCGATCCTCCAAGTAACTGGGAGTAGGGTGTAATTGAATAGGATGGCTGAAATATTCACTTTTGGATAATGACGTTTTTCTACAATATCTTTACCTAAAACATGCATACCTATATAATACATATACACACATACGCATGTATGTATGTATGTATGTATGTATGTATGTATGTATGTATGTATGTATGTATGTATGTATGTATGTATATATGTATATACTCTTCTGTCTTTGATTATTTACATTCTAAATTCTTCCTCTGAGAAAGGTACTGGTTTCTAACAAAAAATACAAAGCTTCATAATTTGGAATGTAGCTAATAAAAATAATGTTACATTCTAAACTTGAGGAAAGATTTGCATATTTTTACTGTTCCCCTTATAGATTGTACTTATAATATGCGAGTTAGTTCTTTGATTTCTTTTTCTGATAACCCTAACTTATCCTTATTGTTACTCAGGCACTTACTCACAAAATCAAGTGCACTAATTATTACTGGTATAAATAATATATATATATACTCTTTACTCTTTTACTCTTTTACTTGTTTCAGTCTTTTGACTGTGGTCATGCTGGAGCACCGCCTTTAGTCGAGCAAATCGACCCCAGGACTTATTCTTTTAGAAGCCTAGTACTTATTCTATCGGTCTCTTTTGCCGAACCGCTTAGTTACGGGGACATAAACACACCAGCATCGGTTGTCAAGCAATGTTGGGGGGGGGGCAAACACATACACACAAACACACATACACACACACACACACACACACACACACATATATATATATATATATATATATACGACGGGCTTCTTTCAGTTTCCGTCTACCAAATCCACTCACAAGGCTTTGGTCGATATATATATATATATATATATATATATATATATATATATATATATATATATATATATATATATATATATAATTTAGAGAAAAACCACTATTGAACAATTCAATAATGAAGAATGTAATTCATACCCTCCAGAAAATAAATATATCATAAAAACCTTATTCTAAAAATCAATAAAGTACATAAAAAAAATAACTAGTGAATGGTATAAAAATGATTACTCACGTTTCGTGGCTATATTTTCAAATAGATAACTAATAAAACCAATTCGATTAATAATTCGATTAATAATCAAATCGATCTATCAGTAAATCTGTTCAAAAATATAGTCACTCGTCAGGTCTAAAATAAAATATAAATAATGATAATAATAATAATAAAAATCAATATACGTATTGTAACTTATAATAAATATCAAAAAAATATATTAGAGAATACTTGTTAAGAAGCAAATAACAAGGATGTCCGGATATTAGTGCATTACGGCCGTTTCAAGCGGCTCCATTTAATCCATCAATGCAAATATTACATCAATTTGAAATAAACCGCTCTCCTCGGACGTATACGACTATATAGATTTCCAACATACAGGATACTCCATTATAATTTTTTCGCAAATTTTTTGTCAGTACCAGAAACTAAAATAATTACATTGCTTCTTTCTGCTATTATTGTCGCGGAATTGTATATATATATATATATATATATATATATATATATATATATATAATTTTTTTTTCTCCGTGTTTTTCTCCTTGTTTTCTCCGTATTCTTTTTGTTGAAGAGCGTAGCTCGAAACGTTAAAGACTTTCTGTATTCCCGAGCGTTAAACTAATACATCGTTTTGTTGTTTACACCAACTGTCCTCGTCTGTTGTTGTTTTTTTCGTAAATTCTCACACACACACACACACACACACACACACACACACATATATATATATATATAAAGCACGAAAAGTGAAACTGCTTGACAAAAATTGACCTTAAACTCTGCTGTACATGCGCACTAAGTTTTAGCGTTCTAGCTCACATCTGCTGTTTACAGCAGTGTTTGAAAAGAAGGTGTGTGGTGTGTGATCGTCGCATTAACCATGACAGAGACAGTTGTCATGCTGATATCTGCTCAGAGGCCCACACAAAGTTGCAGAAAATGTAAGAAGAGGAGTGTATGTTTCACACATTTCCAAGATGGCCGAAAAATTTTCGATATTAACGAACGTTCTAGGAGATCCGCAGCCAGAAGAACTGAGAAAAAACATCGCAGTTGTGCGTGCAGCTGTGAGGGGAAATCGTCTAATTACCATTCGTAAGTAATCAGAGGATGAGCAGATTATTTAAGATTCTGTTCAATCCATTATCACTGAAGATTTGGGTATAAGACTCGTGTTTGCCAAGTTTGTGCCAAAACTGCTTTCAGCTAACCATACATATTTACATACTCTCTCTTTTACTCTTTTACTTGTCTCAGTCATTTGACTGCGGCCATGCTGGAGCACCACCTTTAGTCGAGCAAATCGACCCCAGGACTTATTCTTTGTAAGACTAGTACTTATTCTATCGGTCTCTTTTTGCCGAACCGCTAAGTTACAGGGACGTAAACACACCAGTATAGGTTGTCAAGCGATGTTGGGTGGACAAACACACACACATGTATATACATATACATATATATACGACGGGCTTCTTTCAGTTTCCGTCTACCAAATCCGCTCACAAGGCTTTGATCGGCCCGAGGCTATAGTAGAAGACACTTGCCCAAGATGCCACGCAGTGGGACTGAACCCGGAGCCATCTGGCTGGTAAGCAAGCTACTTACCACACACCCACTCCTGCGCCTATATGTATATATATATATATATATATATATATATATACATATTTACTTACGTATATATATATATGTATATGTATATACACATTCACTTATGTATGTATATATGTATATATATATATATATATATATATATATATATATATATATATATATATATATATATATATATATATATATATATATATATATATATAGCTAGATAGATAAATAGATACATACATATACAGGGTGCGATGGTTAAATTGTCGCCATTTTATATTTTTTATTTCGTGCATGCACATTGTTTCTCTTTGATTTTGTCGACTAGACAGTATTGCAGGGTCAGTTGGACACCATCTGTGAGAAAAACAGCATCATGACAAAATTCACCCTGCCAAAGATATGGAAACGACATGCTGTACTGCTTGGCAGTCGCGCCAGAAGCCCCAATACGAATATTTCAGAGTGTTTGTATGTCAGTCTGAGGACAGTGCAGAGAATTCGGAAACAATTGGATGAGTCAAATCGTGATTACGAAGGTACAGCAGCTCGGAAAAGTCATTCTGATTGTTCTGATAAGAAAAGAACTGAATTTGTTGGTGAAGTCCAGGTCATGATTGACAACGATCCCTCCATGTCAATCAGGTCCATCCCCAGGGACATGCGAGTGCCTGAATTTCTTATGGATGGGTGGATGCCGTGGTTGAAGCCAATGGCGATTCTATTGGATAAGGTTTATTCTTTAGCATTTCAAGATATTTTTAATGTAATTTTGGCAAGTATATCTGATAAAATGAGATGTCAGTGTTATTTTCATTTTTGCATGATTTAGACGACAATATATATATTCACCGCACCCTGTATATACATATACATATACATACACACATACATACATGCATATATACATACATACATACATACATACATACATACATACATACATGCATACATACATACATACATACATACATATATATATATATATATATATATACACACACACACACGTATATATATATATGTATATATATATATATATGTGTGTGTGTGTGTGTGTGTATATGTATGTATGTATGTATGTATGTATGTATATTTATATATCTACAACACAGACTCACACATTCCCATATCGCGATATCTTAGACATCTATCTATATATATATACATATGCACGTGCTCATGTGTTTACGTGGCTACGTGCGAACGTGTGTGTATAATAAAGAAAACTAAAGAGAGAGGGAGAGAGAGAAAGAGAGAGAGAGGGAGAGAGAAGGAGAGAGAGAGAGAGAGAGTATTCATGGGTTGATATATGTGTATGTGTAGGAATTTAGCAGATTACGGCAAAACCAGGTTGAAGCACAATAAACCGATTAATAGAGATTAGGAAAGTCGACACGAAATTAATGAGATCTATATGTGTGCTGTAGAGCAAATGAGTGCCTTCATTGTACATAACCTACATTCGTGAGTACCATGCTATTGTTACTTGGCCCAAGCTCAGCCGTTAACCTTGATCAAATGGTAGTATATTCCAAAGTACTTCTAGTCACGGCCTTCACAAATACATCATATGCAATATATACATAGACACAGACAGACAGAAGACAGGCAGACAGACAGACACACACACATATCACAAAACAAATGCACTCGATCTTCGTCAATGACCAGGTCGCAGTTGGTGCGCCGAAATTTTTGACACAGTCTCGTAAATGTTTAATTGAAGTTAACAGTCTTTGTGTTTTTGAATGGCTGAAATGTGTCTTCTACTCTCTAACTATTTTCGTTTTAACACAGTCTCAGATCAAATCATTTGTCTGGCAAATCATCTTGAAAATATGACATGATGTAAAATAAATATAACATAATGCAATATAATATAAAATATTATATGATATAATACATATTATAAGCGCAGGCGTGACTGTGTGGTGCGAAGTTTCCTTTCCAACCACATGGCACCAGGTTCAGTCCCACTGCATGGAACCTTGGGCAAGTGTCTTCTACTGTAGCCTCGGGCTGACCAAAGCCTTGTGAGTGGATTTGTCAGATTGAAACTGAAATAAGCCCGTCGTATATATATATATATATATATATATATATATATATATATATATATATATATATATATATATATATATATATATATATATACATATATATATATATATATATAGGGTGAAAAATTGAATATTAATTCAATTTAAACCCAAGTGGCGTAGCATATAAAAAAATCTGAAAATTCAGAAAAAATTGTATTACACGTGTATAAGGGATGACCACTAGGTGGGCATCCAATATGCTAGAAAGAGGTCATCAATGACCATGCCTCACTACCGCTTGACAGCAGATATTGGTGCGTTTACTTGCCCGTAACTTAGCGGTTCGGTAATAGTGACACATAGAATAAGTAACAGGATTTACGAAAGGTAACAAGTAATGAGGTCGATTCGTTTGACTAAATTTCTTCAAGGCTGTGCTCCAGTGTAGCCACAGTCTCATCACTGAAACAAATAAAAGACAAAGGGTAATATGACATTAGTAAATAGACATTAGCATTTTTGAAAAAATCTATTTCAAGAAGCGAAAATAATGTCAATTCGATGCATTTTCACTTGCGCCACACTTACATTATTTTCAAAATTCAGCGGCACACCTGAACTAAAGATATAACTAAAAGTATAGGAAGAAAGAATTATATTCAGGTTAGACTGTGGCACAACTAGCATCGTCTCGTGACACACCAGTGGGCTGCAGCATACCAATTGCGAGGCACTGATCTAAATACTTAATCAAGCCATTTTGTAGACATGGCCCGTGCAATACATCATGAAGTTCAAAGCAGCAGGAAGTATCCACACAGGAAAGATAGCTGCATGAAGCGTGTCTATTTACTTTTAAGGTGCCCGTGTGTGTGTGTGTGTGTGTGAGAGAGAGAGAGAGAGAGAGAGAGAGAGAGAGAGAGAGAGAGAGAGAGAGAGAGAGAGAGAGAGAGAGAGAGAGAGAGAGAGAGAGAGAGTACGTGTGTGTCTTGAGTTGATGATAAGACCATCACGAGAACGAAGGCGGCGAAATGCTTAGCGGAATTTCGTCCGGCTTCACGTTCTGAGTTCAAATTCGATTTGCCTTTCATTCCTTCGGCAGTCAATAAAACAAGCACCAGTTCAACACTGAGGGGCGATGTAATCAACTTGCCCCCGTCCTCCGAAAATACTGGCCATCTACCAAATTTGAAACCAATATTACACAAGAACCAGATACGAAATCATAAGCGTGAGCTTGAAGCAGCCGTTTTTGCACGTTTCATTCACAAAGGTTTTTAAACGAAACAACGTAAGGATAAGCGTTTCTCTCTGACTTCATGTGATGTAGTGGTGTTGCAAAATTTGATGTATGCATGTTAATTTCCATTATGTCCTTTATATTGTATCAAAATTTCATGGATTTATTTGTAAAGTTAAGGAAGTTATTAAAAATTGAAGCCCATCAGACTGTGTCTGTGTATATATATATATACACTGGAGCGAAGACATGTTACGATATAGGTAGAGAAATTTGAAAAGAAAACACGAAACATTTTTCTGACATAACGATTTAAATATATACTTTAACCATGTAACACAAGCCTTCTGTAGTTTTTTCATTCTTGTTTATCTTTTATACATCCAACCACGTGCTTTCACATACCAACTTTCTCACACACACACATATATATATATATATATATATATATATATATATATATATATATATATATATATATATATATATATATCTGTAATATAATATATGACAATGAGCGTTTGTGCGTGCACACAGGTGCGCAAGAGTTTGTATTGCATAAAGTGCAAAAGATGGTTTATTATTGCTGAAGCGTGGATTGCGGATATGTGGTGGTGTTGGTGATGGATCCTGCTGCAACTGAAGGAGACCATCAAGAGAGAAATCAGAGAAGTAGGGTCTGAAACTCTTGAGGGTGTTACGGTGCAAGTTTTAGAAAGAGCACGGGCGTGCCAAGTCAAAGATGGCTACCATTTAAGCGATGGATGAGGCGAGGCAAATGGCGATTTATTATAAAAAGTGTATATTAATGATATGGAAGAGGGATAAATGGCTTGTCGTGTGTTCTGTGTGGCAGAATTGTTTATGTTCTGAATTCAAATTCCGCCGAGGTCGACTGTACCTTTCATCCTTTCGGGTTCGATAAAGTATGTACCAGTTAAACACTAGGGTCGGTGTAATCAGCCTAACTCCTCCTCCAAAATTGCTAGCCTTCTGCCAAAATTTGAAGCCAGTATTTCATTTTATTGAAGCGGGCAGAATTCTTAGTGGTATTTCGTCCGTCTTTACGTTCTGAGTTCAAATTCTGCCGAGGTCCATTTTGCCTTTCATCCTTTCGAGGTCGATAAAATAAGTACCACTTGAACACAGAGGTCGATGCGATCGACTTACCCACTTCCCGTAAAAAATCTGAAACGAATATAAATATAAATTTTGTTTCATAGCAACATAGTGAGATGAAAAATCTTTGACTGACTGAAATTATCCCAGTAAGTTATAGTTCCTATCGGAGACTTTAACCAACAACCAAGAGAGATAACTCCAATAAGATCAATTGATTACAATATTTTTGACAATAAAGACAAAGCAGGATGAAGTAGTTTTTGTCTCTAAAACCGACCGGTAAAAACAACGGATATGTTTCGATATTATAAAACCCCTTCAGGAAAATATACTTTGGAATAATTGTGATCAATAGGATGGTTTATTAAGATAGAGGTGTGTCTGCATGTGCGTGTATGTATTTGTGTGTGTGTGTGTGTGTGTGTGTGTGTGTGAGAGAGAGAGTGTGTGTGTGTGCGTGAGAATGTGTGTGAGTGTAATATAACAGATCATTTCGTGAATAACGAAGTCTATTAAAGATAGATGTGTATTTGCGTGTGTCTGTATATGTGAATGTGTGTATGTGAATCTCTCTAAGTGTGTATAAGTCTCTGTCTGTGTGACTCCCTGTCTGGTGAGTGTATATGTCTGTGTTTGTGCGCGGGTGAGTACATGTATGCGTGTTGTGCATATGTGTGTATATGTGTATGTATGTGTCTGTTTCTCTGTATATCTGTGTATATCTGTATGTGAGCATGAAAGTGTCTTTTTTCCATGTTTGTGTGAGTGTGTGAGAATATTTATGTTTGTCTGTGAGTATGTGTGAGTGCATGTGTATGTGTGTGTGTGCGTGTGTTTGTGTGTGTGTGTGTGTGTCTCTTTCTGTGTATGCAAGTGCACGCGTGTGTTAACATATATGATGTATATGTGCTTGTGCACGTGTGTGTTTGTGTGTGTGTTTGTGTGTGTGTTAGGTATTTCAAAAAGGTTAATGACTAGAGTAGCGACTTCACCTTTGAATTCTTGAACTTTAACAACAGCAACAACAACAACAACAACAACAACAACAACAACAACAACACCACCACCACCAACAACAACAACAAACATACGAAGAGCAGCAGAAACAACAACAACTTTAATTATCAGAAATGGGGGAATTTGAAGAAATACACAGGTAAAACTTCATTTATAGGCTGAAGAAGACGAAAAAAAAAAAAATTAATGATTCTTTGTGATGTAAGTACAAAAAGTGTGCGTGGGTATGTGTGTGTGTGTGTGGGTATGTGTGTGTATGTGGGGGTATGTGTGTGTTTGTGTATGTGTTTCTGTCTGTGTGTGTGTGTGTATGTGAGAGAGAGATAGAGGGAGAAAGAGGGAGGGAAAAGGGAGAGAGAGAAAGACAGAGAGTGAGAGAGAGCTAGTGTATACTTAAGCTAGTGTGTGGTTTTATGTCTCTGTGAGTGTGTGTGTGTGTGTGTGTGTGTGTGTGTGCGATTGTGAATAACTGTATGTGAATGTTAACGTGTATGTAAGTGCGTGTACATGTGTGTGTGTGTGTATGTATATTTGTGTGTGTGTGTGTGTGTGTGTGTGTGTGTGTGTGTGAGTATAAATGTGTGAGACGGTAAATGAGTGCAATTGAGAACGTGCGTGTGGAAGGAGGCGGGGGTGTTGTATTATGCATTAATTAATGTGTATGTACGCGCGAGAGTGAGTGTGTACGTATATATATATATATATATATATGTTGCGTGTATGTGTCCGTGTGATAGTATGTCTGTAAGTGCGATATTTGTGTTTACATGTATGCATGTATGTATGTATGTATGTATGTATCTATGTATGTGTGTATGTATAGATGTATGCAGGTAGATATGCATGTATGCATGTATGTATGCATGTGTGGATGTATGTACGTATGCTTGTATGTATGCATGTATGTATATATGTATGTATGTTTGTATGTATGCATATATGCGTGCATGTGTATGTGTGTATATGCATACGTATTATGTATGTATAAATGTATGTATGCACGTATGTATATATGTATGTATGTTCGTATGTATGCATACATGCTTGCATGTGTGTGTGTGTATATGTATTCGTATTATGTATGTATGCATGTATGTAGGCATGCGTGTATACATGCACCTATGCCTGTATGTATGTATATATGTATTATTGTGAGCGTATGTGTGTGTGTGTGTGTGTGTGTGTGACTAGGTCTGTTTTAATAGATGCGACTGTGTCTGCATGTTTCACTGTGTGTGAGTGTGTGTGTGTGTGTGTGTGTGTGTGTGTGTGTGTGTGTGTGTGTGCGTGTGCGTGCGTGCGTGCGTGTGTGTGCAAGTGTGTGTGCGTGCGTGTGTGTGTACTTGTGTCTGTGTGTTACCTCAGTCTGGGAAAGTGGCTGTGAATGGAATGAAGTATATCGACAAATGCTGGTTGTATTTTTCTACAGATACGTGACAAAAAAGAACAAAACCGATTTTAAAAACTAATAAAGTCTTTTTTTATTATTATTATTATTATTATTATTATTATTATTTTGTTACTGTCTCATCTTCATTTTTTTTTTTGTTTTCTTACTTCAGCTATTCTCTGGCTTTTCATTTCTTCATGCCTTTTTGCTGTTTTCTTTTGTGAAATACATATATTGAGTCAGCGAGGCAATATTAATCTTTGTAGGCAGAGAAATATGTAATGAAGACGATACACATATAAAGCGCGCGTGTGTGTGTGTGTGTGTGTGTGTGTGTACGTGAGTACATGAATACATATATGCATTCATACCTACATATAAACACGGATATACATACACAGACACACACACGTAGACACGTGTATATATATATATATATATATATATATATATATATATATATATATATATATATATACATGCACATACACACACGTATATATTTATACCACACACACATACACATGTATATACACACGTGAAAACTCACGCATACATAAACATACTTTTGGTGTTCATAGGCGTGTACATATATGAACGTAAGTATATATATGCATATGTATATATGTGTATATGTATATATGTATATATAGACAGATACGTTTATATATATATATATATATATATATATACACACACACATACGTATATATATACGTATATATAATGTATATATATATATATATACACATTATATATATGTATATATAGTGTATATATATATATATATACACACACACGTGAGAGAATGTACGTTTACGCATGCATTAACCATATATATACACACACACATATATACATGCATACATACATACATACATACATATATGTTTGTGGTAAGTAGCTTGCTTCCCAACTGCATGGTTCCGGGATCAGTCGCACTGCGTGGTACCTTGGGCAAGTGTCTTCTAATATAGCCTCGGGCTTACCAAAGCCTTGTGAGAGGATTTGGTAGACGGAAAGTGAAAGAAGACCCTCGTATATATATATATATATATATATGTGTGTGTGTGTGTGTGTGTGTGTGTGGATATGAGAGAGCAGCGCATGCCATCAAAGTGATGCAGGGGTAGAAATATACGAAGCCCAATATATACATAACTAATATGGCTATCTGATAAGGGTACACCAGGCACATGCATCACAACCATATGTACGCAACATGGTGATCTCCCATGATAAACAGCGCATAACGTTGCACGTCCCAGTTAGAATTTTCTTCAGGCCGAGAAGCCCATCCTGTTCAAAAGGTCTCTGGATGAGGGTTACTCTTTTACTTGTTTCAGTCTTTTGACTGTGGCCATGCTGGAGCACCGCCTTTAGTCGAGCAAATCGACCCCAGGACTTATTCTTTGTAAGCCTAGTACTTATTCTATCGGTCTCTTTTGCCGAACCGCTAAGTTACGGGGACATAAACACACCAGCATCGGTTGTCAAGCGATGTTGGGGGGACAAACACAGACACACAAACACAAACACACATACATATATATATATACATATATACGACGGGCTTCTTTCAGTTTCCGTCTACCAAATCCACTCACAAGGCTTTGGTCGGCCCTATAGTAGAAGACACTTGCCCAAGATGCCACGCAGTGGGACTGAACCCGGGACCATGTGGTTGGTAAGCAAGCTACTTACCACACAGCCACTCCTACCTGTTTCTAGAGATGAATTATTCAGATGCCAAAGAATTTCTCTCAACACTCTAACTACACCTGCCCGTAATCAGAGATGCACATATTGTCAGCCACTATGGGACATGCTCAACTGGTTAAAGTCAAACAACTGACAAGGAAATCTGTGGTATTTAGCAGAATATTTGCTGTAGTCTATCATTTATATCAAACCAAAACATATACATAACACATCCAATTAGTTACGATCAGAAGCCATGATATCCACTACCTTGTGGTATGTGAGTGTAAGTGTTTGTGCTTGAATGTTTGTATGTATTGTAAGTATGTATGTCATTATTCAGTTTATTTCAAGATTTCTTGTCAATAGAGAAAGAACCGGTTTCTAACCTAGTACCAAGGTTCTTTCCTTGGAATTTCAACATCAACAACAGGGAATTTTGTTTGTATGTATGTATGTATGTATGTGCAGATTTCTGTTTTACGTATGTATTCTCATGCATATAGTTACATAACTAGACATGTTCATATATATTTAAATGATAAACTTCTGGAAAGTTTTACAGATTTTTACGCTTCCAGTGATGGATTGGTTCTGTAGTCTTCGAATTTTCTTTCTCCTTTCTGGTTTTGAGAAGCCTAATTTCTCAAGATTGCTCATGTATGTATGTAAGATTGCTCGTGTATGTATGTATGTATGTATGTATGTATGTATGTATGTATGTATGTATGTATGTCCAATAACAGGTTCATACTATGGAAAGAACTATCTCATGTTAGTGCGCATTCTGCAGCAGGCAGAGACAGCGGAGAAATGATGATGACGATGACGATGATGATGATGATGATAATATATAAAATCAAGAGGTTTGAAAATTGACTATGTACTTGTTTGACCAAGTGATTTCTATAGGGTTACAGCCGTTTCGCTACATTTTGTAACTGATCACTACGAGGACTGATAGCCAATTCCGTAAGAGGAGCTTACTGTAATAGCCGCACGATTCTCTGAATCCAAAGCTTATATCTCTAGTATATATATATGTGTGTGTGTGTGTGTGTGTGTGTGTGTGTGTGTCTGTATATATATATATATATATATATATATATATATATATATATATATATATATATATATATAATTTGAGTATGTAGACTACTTTGAG